>NW_004955439.1:6823414-6831489 GCF_000276665.1 Chinchilla lanigera
AAAATACACATATTTCCAAACAGAAAACCAAAATTTACTTTCCTTACTAAAATAACTACCAAAGGACACCATTAAAGGAAGGAGAAAATCCAATTCATGGGATGCAATAAGCAGTGATCAGCAATTTTTTGTCAAAATCACTAAGCATTGACTATGAAATAAAATGAGAGGCTACACTGGAAGGAACTTTTTAAAAGCTAGAACTAAAATACTACACAATAATAATATGAAATATGGCCATATGGCACTTGAATTCAGGCATTCTAAGGCCATATATTTATTGTTCAGGAAGATGAAAGAGCTGTCCATTAAAAAGGCAAAAGATTTACACAATCTGAAGAAAAACCAGAATATTAAGAACTGTTAATTAAAGACAGCCTCTGTTAAATTCTATAAATTCAGAGGGATGTCCTTAAAAGGACTCACTGCTCACCACAATTCCTCCTAACATAACTTCTCTATTCTTGAGTTTTTACTGAACATAAGCTGCTAATTGATGGGTCAATCAAGTAGCATTTGAAGTTCTCATGAGTGTCATATTCTGTGCTGTAATTCATATTAGAGAAAATCAATCTGTTGAATTTTTATTCAACTGATATATGGCAACATGTCATGTTTTGGGGCCCTATTCTCTTCCTTTTAGAACTTTGTAGCCATTACTGCAATATTTTCTGTCATTAAAAATTGCCATGATAAAGTACAAGGAGAACTTCATTCTCTCCCCTTTTTAATTTAATTACTTTTTTGCCTTGATGCTTAAATAACTCTTCCTTTACCTCTGAATCTCATATCATTTTTGATATTGAATATTTCACATAAAATTTTCCTATATTAAAGTGTGATTTTTTCCAACAATATTTTTTCTTTTGCTTCAGGAAAATTTTCTTGTATTAGGTCTATGAATATATTTCTATTTCCTGTCTCCATATTTCAGATATCAATTATACTTATGCTGGATTATGTTTTTCTTTTGTCAATTTTGTTAGTTTCTCTAATTATTTTAATTTTCTTTCATTTTTATTTACATAATGATTTCCCCCAATTTATTACTGGCCCTAAAATCTTTATATGAAATCCCTGGAGCCAGATATATTTTGGAATTTAAAATCATGTCATAGTTTAGAAATAGGGTATATTCCATATGCTGCATAATATTCCCAGGGGAGTCTGGGAAAAGTCTTAGTGTGTTTTCAATGAAAACTGTGAATATGAACATTCAAGTAAGTCGAACACACAAAGAGTATAAATAACCTCACATCTGTTCAAGACACATTACCAAAAGAAAAAAATTCTGTTTTTAATAGTTATTATAATTATTTATCTTTGGAGTTTCTGGCTAGTGAGAATTTGTACTCAGTTATGCATGTTGTGCTCCTTACTGTTTATAAATGTTTTAATTGGTCCTGTAAAGATGTTTCTGTGAGCCTTGATTTGTTACCTTAGACCTGCAATGTCTTGTCTTACCTCATTCTCTTTTTTACTATTTGTTCATTCTCTCTCTCCCCTTCCTTGTTCCCTCTCTCCTTCCCACATTCCCTCTTTCTTGTTAACAGTTTTATTGAGACATAATCCATATACCATTAAAATTAACTCATTTATGTGTACCATTCAATAGCTTTTACTATATTTAGAGTTGTGCAACCATTATCACAGTCAATTTTAGGTTTCTATCATTCTAAAATGAAAGGCCTTATCCATTAGCAGTCACTCCCCATTCCCCCTCCAACTGCTCCCACTCTATGCAAACAATAGTCTATTTTTTGTCTGTACAGATTAGAATATTCTGGACAGAGCATATCAATGGAATTGTATAGTATGTAGTCTTTTGAGACTGGCTTCTTTCATTTAACATGCTTTCATGATTCATCCATGTTATAGCAAATATCAACATTTTCTTCATTCCATTCTTTTTGTCTATCAATATTCTATTGTATGTATATGCCACCTTTTATTTTTCCATTAATTAGTTGATGATCATTGAATGGTTTCCAGTTTGGGGTGGAGACAATCTTATTATGAATATATATTCAAGTACACATTTTTATGTGGACCATGGTTTCAGCCTGGATATTTCATGTTTTATATACCTTATTATAGTTTGAAAGAACAGCAACCAGGACAGAGTACTATACAAGAGAAGAAGAAAGGTTAGAGATGGTTGGGGATGACTGTTAGACTTCCTAACCCCACTCGATCTTCCAGGATTAGATTGACTGCACTGTACCGAGATTTACTCCAACTGACTGGGTGAGGAAGGGAATCTACAGCACATTTCCCTGAGGAGTTGTACCCATATTTTGAATCCTTCCCCTGATCAAGTGTCAAGCTTGGATTCTTCCAGTGGAGAAAAGTTCATTCTCTGGATTTCTTCCCTTTCCCATTCATACCTTCCCAGCAGAAGAGTGAGACAATAACAACAGCTTTTCCCTTACTTCCTAGAAACAAGTGTTTCAGCTGAATTTCTCATGGTTTTTCTGACTCCCTTGTGTGGCTTCAAAGGAACAGAGTGAGGGGAAGCCAAGCCTACTGCTGCTCCTCACTGTGTTCTAAGAGCCTCGGTTCCTTCTCTTGGGTATCAGTTTTTACAATTAACTGAATCACATTTGTCTTTTATCTTGTCTGTTGGTCGAGGGGTGTGCACGTGTTTGTGTGTGTGTGTGTGTGTATGCACGTGTGTGTGCAGCAATACCAATAAATGCTCTGAAGTGGAGTGCTCCCATTATTCTCTCTTTAACACATGCTAATTCGATTAATATTTCCACAACTATTTCTCCTTTATGGGTACACCATTAACCTCTACCCAGGATGTGAAATCTATCTCCTTTTTTATTTTGAGCAGCAACTCAAATGTTTGGCTAATTATCTTTATTTGAAAACTTCCTCCCTTTGACTTCTGTGACATATCCATCTCTTTATTTTCATCTCAGCCCTCTCTGCCTAATTTCAAAGTGCATGGCTTAGGATCTGGTCATGGATCTTCTTCTTTTTGCTCTATATTCTTTTTCTTTGAATATCATACCGTTTTGTGGCTTCAAACACCATCTATTTGTGAATGAAACCCAAAATCAAAACTCTAGCATAGATTTTGCTCCTGGATTTCAGTCTGATGCATTCACCTGTCCACTTTACCATTAGAGATACAATAAGCAGTTAGATTTTAACATATCAGAACCAAATTCTTTCTCACCTTACAAGCCTGGCCTTCTCCCAATTTTTCTCATTTCACATAATACATCATCATCTACACAAATGCCTAAGCTAAAAACATTAAAAACTTCTGAGCCGTCTTGGAATTTTCTCTAACCTTCATCACACTCCAAACCCTATCTCAAACTAGAGTTTTAGCATTTCAAATTACTGTGTAATCTTTTCCTATAAACATTTCAGAAAATCGGGCTGGGGATTTAGCTCAGCGGCAAAAAGTGCCTGCCTGGCAAGCGCAAGGTCGTGAGTTCGGTTCCTGGTACCAGAGAAAAACCAAAAAAAAAAAAAAAAAATTCAGAAAATCATAGATTATTCTTTGGGGCATTCAATATGTACAATAGAAATTTTTAAATTTATATCATTAGCAAATGTCTTCTTACATATCTACCAGCTATTCTCACCCTAAAATTTCTGTCTCTCTCTTTTCTTCTTCTTCTTCTTCTTCCTCTTCTTCTTCTTCTTCTTCTTCTTCTTCTTCTTCTTCTTCTTCTTCTTCTTCTTCTTCTTCTTCTTCTTCTTCTTCTTCTTCTTTCTTCTTCTTGAGTTTAAATTGTTCTCGCTATTAATTCTCATAAGAAAATCTGCATCCTTTATGCTCTGAGACTGTATGTGGAGACCTGTCAATCATTTCTGCCCTGCTTTTGTTAAAAAATTTCTTGTAAGGGCTGGGGATTTAGCTCAGTGGCAAACGCGCCTGCCTGGCAAGCGTAAGGTTGTGAGTTCGGTTCCCGGTTCTGGAGAAAAACCAGAAAAACCAAAAAAAAAAAAAAAAAAAAATTTCTTGTAGCAGAGGCTGAAGTGTATATGTTGGGGGTGAGTGGTTACAGAGAGATGAAAGATGAAGAAGACTTAAAACTCTGTGTGAAGTTCTAGGCAGCTTCTCAAAAGGCCAGTGTGTGCAGTCAACCAGAATCAACACAGGCAGTAACTTGAGAATGAACTCGTGTGAGCAGCACTGCCCAGGTGTTGCTGAGTTACACACTAGTGGACATACTAAAACAGCACTGCAAAGCCTTTGAAAACTAACCTGATATTTGAACCACTGACTGCAAAAGTAGGCTGGAATGTGTACATTCTGAACCTGAACCTGCCAACTTCCAACAAAAATAGAAGGTCCAAATAAGAAACAGGGTGCCATACATTGTTCTCAAAATATATAGGATGTAATCCAAAACTTTTGTCATACAAAGAACTAGAAAGCACAATTTGAATGAAAAAAATCAACAGATGCCAACATCAAAATGACACAAATGTTAGACAAAGAGTTTCAAAGCATATACCATAAAAACATTCCAACAGACAAAGTCACTTAGGAAAAAAATGAAAAAATTTCTCAGCAAGAAATAGAAGACATAAAAAATAGCCAAATGCAAATTTTAGAACTCAAAATTATACCAACTGGAAGAAAAAACTTATTAGGTAGGATTCTGGTAGGTAGAATAATATCACACCCCCTCACCCGAAAACAGTTGCCATATCCTGATCCCTGGAACCTGTGATATGTAAGGTCACACAGCAAAGGGAAATTAAGGTTCCAGATGAAATCATGGTTGCTTTGAGATTGTTCCCTTAAGATGTAGATTATCCTACATGACCTGATTGTCTAACATTATCACTAGCATCTTTAAAAGTGAAAGGAGTCAGAAAAACTAATCAGAATCAGAGAAGGAGGTGTAATGACAGAGCAGAGATTGGAGTGATAAAATCAGTGGTTAAGAGGATAAGAGAGGACACCAGATAATGAATGTGAGCCTCCCCTACAAGTTGGAAAAGGCAAAGAAATTTATGCCCCTGGCCCCAGAGGATGCAGAAAGGAACATTGTTGTGTGAGCTAAAATCAACATGGTTTTAGTCCAGTGAGATTCATGTTGGAGTTTGGCATAAAACAAATATAATAAACTTGTATTGTCTCAGGCTGCTAAATTTGTGGTAATTTGTTATAGCCATAATAGATACCTAAAACAAATCAAAAGGTACAATGTCCTAATGTATCACCTCTCTTCAAAACAAGTCTATAAGTTCAAAGTAATTTCAATCAAAACCTAAGAAGTTTTTTCACGCAATTTGTCATGCTGATTTTCTAAAGGTATAGATAACTAAGAGATAAGAATAAGCCATGTGAATCTAAAGAAAATAAGTCAATAGACTTTTTCTACAAAGGGTCAAATAATATTTTAGGATTTGATTGCCACATATGGTCTCTGTCACACTTATTTCTTTGACTTCATTATTCAGTTCTTTTAAAAGGTTAAGCATTCTTAGCTCAAGGGCTGTATATAAACAAACTACTGGGTGGATTTGTCCCACAGGCAATAGTTTACTGATTTCAGTATTAGAACAACTTGTATACATTTACAATCATATGGAGGAAAAAAATATACAGAGGAATATTTATAAAGTGGGGTCATTAAAGAATATTTTAAATCAATGAAAACAATAGCCTACCATACATTTAAAGAAGAATTAGTATGAATCCTTGTCAAACTCTTCCAAAACATTAAAGAAGAGGGGGTAATTTCAAACTGATTTTACAAGTTAGTATCACCCTGACACTAAACCCAAACAGGGACATTATAAGGAAAAAAAATTACAGGCAAACATCCTCGATTAACATGGAAGAAAAAATTTTCAACAAAAAGCTAGCAAACAACATTTAACATCACATTAGAAATATTATTCACCAAGATTAAGCAGGGTTTATCCCAGGGATACAAGAATGCTCCAACAATTCAAATAAATAAATAGGACATACCATATTTTAAACATGAAGGACAAAAGTCACATGATCATCTCAGCTGAGGCAGAGGAAGCACTTAACAAAATATAGCATGTATTCTTGTTTTTAAAAATTCTCACAAAAAATAAGTATACAAGGAATGAACCTCAATACAAGACGTCATATATGACAAGCCACAGTGAACCTCACGTTCAATAATGAAAAGTTGAAAGCTTTATCTTTAAGATCAGGGACAAGATAAAGGTATCCATTCTCATCACTTCTAGGCACTAAAACTAGGAATCCTAGGCAGAGCAATTAGGCAAGGAAAAGAAATAAAAGCCACTCAAATAAAAAAGGGTGAAATGAAAGTATCTTTGCTGATGACATAATCTTTTATACGGAAAATCTTAAGCCCATAACAATCTGTTAGAAATGATAAATTCACTATACTATAGTTGCAGTTTGCAAAATCAACATAAAAAACAACATTTTTACACATTAACAATGAATGATCCAAAAGAGAAATTAAGAAAATAAACCCATGTGCAGTGGTATACCAAAAAAAGTCAGAATTATTTTAATCAGGGAGATTTAATTTGTACACTGAAACCTATACAACATAAATGAAAAATTTTAAAGGCAGACACAAGTAGAAAGATATGCCATGTTCACAGTTTAGATTTTATATTGCTAAAATTATAGCCAAAGCAATCTTCTGATTCAATGCAATTCCTTTCAAAACTGCAATGTTATTCTTCATAGAAAGAGAAAAAAAAATCCTAAAATCCATGGCACCAGAAAAGATCCTGAAAGCAATCAAATGCAAAAAGAACAAAGCTGAAGGCATCATATTTTTTCATTTCAAAATATATTATAAAACTACTGTAGTATAAACAGCATTATACTGGTATAAAACAGACACATCGACCAATGGAAGAAAATAATAACCCCAGCTATTACCCCAAGTACAGTATTTACCACTGATTGATTTTTGACAAATGAACCAAGAACACAATGGGAAGAGAACAATTTATTCGACATAGTATACTGGAACCACTAGATATCCATGTAAGAGATATCCAACACACAGACCAAGAGAAAATATTTGCAAACTCCACACCTGATAAAAGGTTATTATGTAAAATATAAAGAAATCAACAACTCAGTAGCAACAAAATAACCTACTTTAAAAATGAACAAAGTATCTATAGTGACATTTCTCAAATGAAGAGATATAGATGAGATATAGATAGCTAATATATAGATGGCTAATGAAGAGGAGATATAGATGGCTAATAGATATATGAAAAATGTTCAGTATCTCTTATCAATAGAGAAATACAAATTAATACCACAATGAGATGTTAGTTCACACCCACTATAATCAATATTATTAAGAGACATATAAAAAATGTCAGTGAGGTTGTGGAGAAAAGTGATCGCTTGTACACACCACTGGTGGGGATACAAATTACTAAACCCTTTATGAAAAACAACATGGAAGTTTCTCTAAAAAATAAAAATAAAATTACCATATAATCCTTGAGTCCCACTTCTGGGTATATATCCAAAGGAATTGAGATCGGTACATTAAAGGAATATTTGTACTTCTATATTCATTTCAGTGTTTTTCTCAATAACCAAGATACCTAAGTGTCCATCAGCCAATAAATGAATAAAGAAAATATATTACGTCTGCACAAGGGAATGTGCACACCCTTTAAAGGAAGGAATTTCTTTCATGTGTGCTTGGATGGAACTGGAAGAGATTTTACTATGTGAAATACAACAGGCAGAGAAAGACAAAATCTGTATGATTGCATTTACACATGGAATTTAAACAATTTCATCTCATAGAAACAGAAAGCCTCCCCAGAGATCATTGGGAGGCAGATGAATAGAAACAGGGAATCAAATCAAAGGGCACAAAGTTTCAATCACACAGGAGGAATAAGTTTTACTCAGGTGTCACTGCACTGTGACTACTTAATAACATCTATTGTGTATTTGCTGAGCATGGTGGTGCACGCCTGTAATCTCAGCACTCAGGAGGCTGAGGCAGGACAATTGCAGTAAGTTTGAGGCCAGCCTGGGCTACATAAGGAGTTCAAGGCTAGCCTGAGCTACATAGTGAGACCTCGTCTTAGAAAAA
>NW_004955439.1:6831589-6874701 GCF_000276665.1 Chinchilla lanigera
ATATATATATATATATATATATATATAGTATATTTCAAAATTGCTAAAAGAATAGATTTTTAAAGTTCTTGCCACAAAAAATTGATAAGTTGGTAATGGAGGTGGGAGATGTGTTAATCAGCTTGATTGAATCTTTCTACAGTTTATACTTTGCCAGGAATGGTGGTGTACACCTGTAATCCCGGCATTTGGGAGGCTGAGGCAGGAGGATCGACTCGAGTTCAAGGCCAGCCTGGGCTACATAAGTGAGTTCAAGGCCAGCCTAAACTGCATAGCAAGACCTTGTCTCAAAAAAAAAAAAAATTACAATGTATACATAGATCGAAATATCACATGATGCCCCACGAATATATATGATTATTGTTCAACAATTAAAAGCAAATAAAAATAAAGTTATCTGAAAAAAAAAAACAAATCTGAAGAAACTAAAAGAGTCTTAGTAGATTTTTGTTGTTTGGAAAGGACTGATTCCTCAGGCTGTAACGGAGACAAAGAGATATCCCCAGTGGACAGTGTTTCCCAAGGTCATCCTTGCTGATATCATGTGCATCTACCCTGCACATTAAAGGGTACTTTGAAATTCTGGACGCTTTGTTTTCTGGACTCGAAGAAAGGATGTCCAATTTGCACTATACCTATGGCAGGGGGACAGATGTCTCAAAACTTCACAGAAGGATGTGGGGAAGAAGCATGTAGCAGATCTAAGCTTCTGAGCCTCTCCCACCACTACCCTCCTGCAACACCTGCACACTCTTATCTCAACTGTTCTTGGATTCAGATTTTCAGGACTGTACGTACACAAAGGTACCCCAAGCCATTAAGATGTCCTTTTCTAGTGCTGGCCACAGTTATCGTATTGTGCTCAGGAAGCTCCATTCCGCTTCACTCATTTCTTTCCTTTAGACTTTGCAGTGAAAGCGTGAGTACAGTAGAAACTAAGCATAGAAAGCAAATGGAGAAGCCTGGCCCGACCCTTCCAAACTACATCTGATCAGGTCTGGAAGCTGGCCTAGGCAATGGTACAAAAGCAGCTGGGCCTGCAGATCCGATGTCATGACCAAAGAAGAGCTGTGGTCAGACCACAGTGGACATTAAAACTTTCTAGAGGAGACAGGCAATTCCCAGTAAGACAGAGAACCCACAGGTAAGCCCACTGGATCAAGGTGGCCAGTGTCACCATCCGGATGCCCAACCAAGAAACCCAGGGCTGGATGTGGGCATCAAGGACCCTTGAATTCACATGGGATGGCGAGGTAATGGGAACTAAAACAAAGTTCAGTTCTTAAGGGCAGAGCATACAAGGGCCCAGGGCCATGCCAAGCTCTGGGGTCTGGGAAACTGGCATTTTAAATTCCATGGGATAAAGTGATAGGGTTGTGTAGACTGCCCATCTACTGTCTGGATTCCTCCAGGAACCAGGGCAAAGCTAAGTGCCCAGCAAACAAAAAGACCTGACCCACTCTGTGATCTGGGAAGGTTACAGACGGAAAAGGACAGGACAGTGGTGGCTCCTCTTCTGCCTCTCCCACCTGTCCCCCTCCCTGCCATTAATTACTTACATTCCCTTCTACCTTACATTTTTTAGACTCACTAGCAGATACGAAGGATCACACAATAAAGCTATGTTATTGTGTCTTTAAAATGATGCATCTTTGTTTTAAAATTGCTTAAGTTTTTGAAATGCCTACCCATCCAGCATGATTAATGTGATGCGTACAGAGGAGCAGCAGAATGAGTGTGGAATTACAGTCAGTGCCAGTTCACCTAGAGGCATTTATCTTTTCTTTTTTTCCCTCATGCCTGCGCTGAGCCTCAGGGTAAGCTGACACTTTTTTTTTTTTTTTAATAAATTAAGCTTCATTTTCTTTTTTGTGTGTGTGTTAAGAACCTTGAAGCGAATGAGCAATGTCTGCAGCCTCCAATACCAGCTGCCATGGCAGGAAAGAGAGAGGTGACAATTTCCCGCAGATTCAGAATGATTGTTTTAATGGAGCTGTGGCGGAGGTAACGAGCACAAAGATATTGTGCTGCCAGGAAAAAGCAGGCTCTCTCTCTTCCCCAGCCTCGTGCTACATGATGTAACATTTAGCTTCTGGCTTAACGTGGCATCTCTTCCCTGCTTTGATTTATTTCCACTTTTGCAAATCACAGAGGTATGTTACAGGAGATGCATTTAGAGCTGTTGTTATAGTTCATTGAGGAGCATGGCTGTTCTCCCCACGAGAGGACAATCTCATGTGTATCAGGGTGAGTGACCTAGAATAAAAGGAAAGGAATTTTAAAAGGGGGGTGGAGGAGGAAAGCAGGAATATAGATGTTATGCTGGGATGAAATTGTATTTACCTTGATTGAAAACTCTTTTATTATGAACATAATTTAGATCAGAATGGAAAAGAGAACTATTGGGCTCCCTGCCTGGCTGGGAGTGTTGCTGAGCACACAGCCGCTACAATAATGTAAGTGCATATGTAATGACTGTGTTATTGTGTTTATATATGAAAGCATTATGCTCCATCAAAGGAAATGAAAAATATCTTCATAGGTTTGCTCAGTCAGCTTCTTTAGCAGAAAATGCTTGGAGGTGTGGAATAGCAACGTGTGACCAAAATACAGAGTATAAAAGAACTATGCAGACTTGTCTGCTATGGAAGTTATATATCTATCTGGAGCACTGAACTGCTGACCAGACCCTGGCCTCCTCGGAATAGTTAATGTTCAGGACTTTATTGTGATTCTGGAGTAGGTGTGCCTTGAGCATGAATTATGCCTGCACAGCTGTATAAACTGTTGCATAAAACAACAGCACTGCCTTCAAGGAGTTTACAGTCTGTACTGGGCAGGCAAAATAAATACACTCAGAGAGACCACCAGGGAGAAGTTTCAAGCTATTTGCTGAAATGATCCAAATACTAAGCAAAATATTCTAGGAATTTATCTTAGATAGATAGATAGAGAAAGGTAGATAGATTGATAGATAGATAGATAGATAGATGAGAGAGAGATTATATCTATTTTTACATTTTTCCCTGAACACGCTCAATTAGGAAATTTCTGTCTCCTTATATCTAAGATTTTCTCCATGTTCAAGCTACAGTACAAACCAAGAGATGAAAGAGACTGGAAGCGTGTGTCTCTGCATCCCACCCATGTGGAAAGCATCCGCCCGCAGGCACCTTTCTTGTCAGTCCAACTTGGTGCGACTCCCCACTATGACACTGTGTAAATTTGTGCTATCCACTGACTATGGTACCAAGGAGAACACAGAAAATTATAATTTCTGAGCTTTCTTTACGAACTAGAACTGGGCAAGATGTTTTACCTGTTATCTAATTCATTAATATTTCGCCAAAGCAGGGACTTGAACTTGAAGTTCACATCCAATTCCTTCTGCCTAGAGGGGGCTTGGCACATAGAACATTTATTGAATGAATGAATGAATGGGTGAATCCTTACAGCAAATCTATGAGGCGTGTATTTTGACCCCATCTCATTAACTAGGAAACTTAACTCAAAAATTTACTCATTTGCCCATAGTCATATAATGAATCTATACATTTACCCGTATTCAAGACTAATACTGACTACAAAGACCGGCTTCTTTTCCCACAAACATCATTTCTAAAAGGCAAATGATTAAGCACATCCTTAAATGGCTTATAATTATATAGGGAAATAATACTTCACATGCAAAAACAAGAAGAAATTCCCCATGACAATACAAGATTAAACAAAAAAGAATTGGCACAGTAGATCCTTTGATAGATGATCTTCCTGGACTCTCTTTATATTTCCTAAGCCATTAATATCAGAGACTCAGCCCTGCACCTATGTCATTAGGGGGAAAGAAAGTAGCAATTAACACATATTGGACCCTTGTAACCATATCTTTGCAGGCCAAAATACCCAAAGAGTAAATATGTAAGCAAAGAAAAATGTAAGATTTTTTAAAGCTGCTTTGTAAAATTATTTTTCTACTCTGCTGTCATAAATTCCTGTTAGTAATTTTGGGAATACCCAGAATAGTACTGTCATTGCCCTTTTCTCCTGCACCAAGCTGCTGTGGTAAGATGTGGCTCCATAAAATGTTAGTGATGCCTCTAATGCGAGCTAAACACTACAAATAGGAGTCAGGAAAAAAAAGTACTCAAGCGTGAAAACTCTAGGCTGAGACACTACAGCTGTAATCACAGTCAGGAGTGACTGATAACCACAGTTGTGATGTGTGGCCAATATAACTCAATGTTGAGATCACGCTTTCACCACCTTAACCTGGTAATCAGTTGTAATTTTATTAATAGTAAGACAACTAGAAATTAGGCTTCTGCCAATGCTACACCAGATGAAGTACAAGTGAAAAACATCTATGGGGTATTCTTGCCAAAAATATCTAACCCAATGTACATAGGTTCTTTAATACTGGGGACAGAGGAATAGGTTAAAAGAAAACAAGAAAACAACCACAAAAACACAGAAGGAGGAATGTTATGAACAACAGCTCTGGTATCTTCAAAAGCAGTGTTGGTTTTTTTTTAAATGCAGTGTCAGTACCTTAAATAAAAGAAAGAGAATTTTTCTAATTAAAAGAGACAAAATCAGATGCAACATCTAATTTGATTCTGTTTTAAGCATAAGAGCTATAAAGGACATTTCTTGGAGAGGATTGGGGAAATTTGACTATAGCTGAGTATTAAATGATACTAGAAATTGTTAGTTTTGTCAAAGATGAGAATGGTGGTATGATTATTGTATTAGCTTTCACATGGCTGAAACACAATACCCAACACTCACAACTTAAAGGAGGAGTTTAACTTGGCTCACAGTTTCAGGGAATTAAGTCCATGGCCTGTGGCCTCCATGGCAGGAACATCGTGATAGAAGGCACTTAGTTCATAGCAGCTGGGGAGCAGAGCAAGAGCAACACCACCAGGAAAGAAGGATCAAAGAACCATCAAGTACTCCAAGGCCACACTTCCATGACCTACTTAGTCACCCCCAGGGCATGATTTATTAATCTGCTAATTGTTTCTTAACATAACCAAGTTGACATATCAGGATTAACCATCACAATCATGTGCTAAATGTTCTCGCTTTTTGAACATTTGTACTGAAGTATCGAGAAGTAGAATGTCATAGCATCTGTAACTTAAGTTTAAAGGTCTTCCACCAAAAAAAAAAAAAAAAAAAGCACAAACACAGAAAATGTGAAGAGTTACTAAATGTCAGTAATGGGTCAGAGAGTAACTCTTATTTAAACTTTCTACTTTTCAGTCATAATAAGAGAATTTAAAGGGATGATATAATGCATGTGAACTGTTTATCAGAATTCCTGGCCATAGCAAATGCTTGTGAATACTGGATTTCACCATTTTTGTTGTTTTATTATTTCCAAGCTATCATCACTGCTACTGATGCCTACCGGTCTTCCCATGAAGGTTGCTACCACCCATCGTCCACAGTACACACATCAGTATGGAGTATTGTCCCCAGCTCTGGTCTAAGCTGGAAAAGCCAGTGGTATTGAGGTCTATACTCTTAATAATGCCTCTTTTTGAGTTTTTTTTTTCCTTTTTTGGGTGCTTCTTGCTGTTGTTTTGGTTTTTGTCAATCTGAAAGCAGCCTCTTCCACTGGACCAGAAAGACAGGCAGCATGCTCAAACCACAGACAGCTGCTCAGAGGCTGACCAGCAAGCTGTGCTGCTGAGGGAGTAAGGAGAGGAGGAGAAGATGCTCCAGACCTCAGCTTTGAAGGCAGAGTGAGAGGCCACTCTTAGAAACTCTCTACCTCCTTCTTCATTCACTCTTCCCTACAGAAGAGGAATGCTTGGACCTTATTGGTGAATTTGCCTCTGCCAATGCAGGACGTGAGCTCTGCCACATTTCCACAGGCCAAAGCTGAATGATCAAGGCTCGGTGCTCACAGTGGGAGCCTGGTGCTGCCTGTGATTGGTGGATAGCTTTGTCTAATTCTGACATCCAACATAGATGTCTAAATTATGTTCCTTAGTAGCATAACAAATCTAACATTTTTTTCCATCTCTTTTATTCCATTTTATCATTTGATTTAGAATATAGATGGAGAGGAAGGAGGGCTTATGTGTCAGTTTCTTCAGACCCTCACATCCTGAACAAATACATGAGCCTCTAATTTTTCTATCCTGATGAACTCCTTCTTAGGCCCTTCATTTTAAACAGATAAATGTTTTTCAGGGAGTGAGTCAGGCAGAAATGAACGCCCAGACACTCCTGTATTTTAGGAAAACACAATTGATTTGGGCTTTCTGTTCTATGTATTTTTAAAAAGGTTCATAATCTGCATAACAGTAGATGGCAAATTTATAGAACTGGGAAAATTGGTTTCATGTGAGTCTTACAGTTAAATTTTCAAGTAGAAGAACATTCAGAGTAAAGCTGAGTAAAGTATGAAATTGCTACAAGGCCTCCCAGGTATTCTAATTTTTCTGCTTAAAAAAAAATGGAAGGGAGCTAAGCTCTATGTGCTATATGTCTAGAACTAGTAGGGCTCTTAGTTATTAATTTCTTTGATGGTTTGAAGAAATGTTAAAGTAAATTTTATAGTTTCAATATACATTTCACACTGGAAGAAACCCCACAGTAACCATCTTGAATTCTTCTTTCCCTGATAATTTCACTCTCAGAAGATATGTCTCCTATGAAGATACATTACCAACTTCATAGGAAAAACTACTGATAAAGTGAGTTTTTGTAAGAATACAAAAAAATACACGCAAGCTATGTAAACTAAAAACAATTACTTTTATCTATCTTTTAAAGTGTGGCAACATATACATAAGATAAAAATTTATCATTTTAACCATTTTCTATTGTGATAAAATACATACACCAGAACGTTTATCATCTTAACCACTTTGAGGATGTAGTTCAAAAACATTAAATACATTTAAATTATTATACTAGCATCAATACTATTTATCTCAGAACACTTTTCATCCTGGAAAACTGAAATTCTGTTCCCATTAAACACTAAGACTTCATTCTCATCTCTCCCTAGATTCTAGGTACCATTATTATACTTTTTAATCTTTATAAATTTGATATAAGCCAGGTGACTTATATAAGTGGAAGTATAGAGTATCTGTCTTCTGGAACTAAAGACAAGTATTTTTAAGTGGCTTATTTTCTAGCCTCAGCCCATCATTTACGTATGCCTTGTCATAAATTTATGTGTCTGATAATCCACCCAGGAATGCCACCAAAACATAAGCCAGGCTATTTTGCGTATGGAGAACCCCATCTTCTTACATTAAAAAAAAAAAATCTAACAGTCATCATGTTAATAAAGCCTCTGTATCATAGCCTGCTTTCATTGTTTGAAGTTAAAACCATAAAATTCCAAATTTGCCTGGTGCAAGGTGCCTTCTACATACCTCTGGAGGCTTCCTACATGTGGCAGCAGCCTGGTCTATAGGCAGTAGAGACCATAAAGAGAGTCAAAAGCTGGATCAAAAGGCCAAAGTAAATAGTCAGGAGTCTAGAGGCAAGGCAATCAAAAGGAGCTGAATGTCAACAGTCAAAGACCAGCCCAAACTGAAGCAAGACTCACTATGCATTTTCATCAGAGCTGCTGGAAGACAGCATACCAGGAAGAAGCTGACCTCTCCAAACCAAATGCATCTAGTGTAACAGACACTAAGAAAGTACTTTATATTCTCAATTTCTATTGTTTAATATCAACATAAAATATGTTAATCATGTTTCTCAAGTCAGTCATCTCATGTTTACCAACAGAGATTCCCAATCCAGAATGGGAATAAAGTTAATACTTAATCTAAGTGTTATATCTTCTATATAATCTGTCTGATCTACTTTTTAAAAAACCTTGGTCTGAGGACCCAGAAGAAATAGGTTTTTCACCTTGGATAGTGTTTTGGTTACTTTTCTCTTGTTGCTGGGACAAAATACCCAACACCCAAAATTAAGGAAGGAAAGGTTTATTTCGTTTACAGTTTGTGGAGGTTTCAATCCGTACTTGGCACATTACAAGGCAGAGTGGCACATGGCAGAGGGCTACAGCTGATGGCAACAGAACACAGCAAAGCAACAAGCACAAAAGCCAGGAAATGGCCCCAAGCAGCCTCTTGCTCTCCCTTACATATACAAACTATCCACCCCAGGGCGGGTGCACCTCTCACACCCATAATCAATCAAACTCTAAGAGCCTGCCCCATGACCGCATGAGGCTTTGGGGGGACATCCAGATACAAATCATAACAGATAGTCATTGCTCTTATGTAAAGTGACTAGAAATAAGAAGTTAAAGCCTTCTGGAACTTTAGACCTGAAACAGCACACGCTGAATTTTACGAAACAACCATTACAAATAGTGTTCAGGAATGGATGATAAAGCATTTTCTTAAACTCAAACTGCTATATGCAAAATTTAGTAATTACTTCTGGGACCTGGCACTTTTGTCTCATTTTGGGAAGAGTCTACCATCCTGTGCCTCCAATCCTTGTATGCACAGTCAAGGAAGAAATTATCAGAGTTCTTGGAGATCTTGATAGATATAGTCATTTTCTTCATCACTTAGAAATAAGGAATTAAAACTTATTTTAGTCCATTTTTACTGCTATAACTAGAGATTACAGAGTAGGTAAGTTATAAGGAACAGAAATTTGTTGGCTCATGGGTATGGAGGCTGGGAAGCCCCAAATCCAGGGGCTGGCATCTGGCAAACTCCTTCAATGTTGGTCATCCTATGGTAGAAGACAGAGGGCAGAAGGCAAGAGAACAAGAAAGAAACAGTGTTTCCTCTCTCTTATGAGAGTGGGCCCTCATGGACCTGATTACCTTTTAAGTTTCCACATTTTAATACTGTTACAATAAGTATTACATTTCAAAAAGAGTTCTGAATGGTGCAATCAAACCACCATAAGATGTTACTTCATAAGGAAGTGCCATTGTCCTAGAAATGACATCTCCACATGCCAGTTATAAGACCATTTCGGTATATCATTGCTTCTAACATACAGTGTACTTAGAGGCTCAGAATATTGTCTTGATGACCAGCTACAGAAAATTCTCTTTTTTTCCATTAAAGAAATGTCAGATCCAGACTGGTTTAATGCATTTGGTTAAGGTCATAAAACCAGAATATAAATTTAAATTATTCAAAGCTTATGTCAGTGCAACTTTCATCACACTAAAGAAAAATACCTATATAGTGAGAGCAAGAATTGATCTTCATTTAGAATCAAACTCCTAAGAGGTTCCCAAGGTCACCAACAGAACTTACACAAGACAAGGGATGCTACTGAACAGAGAAAAGGTTAGTTCATTATATTAAATAAATTAGCTCATAAACAGACTGTATTAACCATGTTCCACATGCTGAAGAGCCTGTTATAACAACGCAGGTAAATTCATTCAAACAGACCACCAACACTAGAGAGGATGAATGGTTAACAACAGTCAATGCTTAAAATTTTCTATTTTTCTTGACCAATTTTGCATGCTTGAATTTGGTAATTGATCTGGAAACAATATGCAGTATAAGAACCATTGTTGAATTCCTACCATTTTGTATGGTGAAGCTCTGCATCATTTCCAATGCTTCTTAAAATTATTTTTATTGTTTTTTACTTGTTACTGTCTTTGATTGTTTGATCAGTCATACATTCTTATGTCTAATGGACTGAGCAACTTCACTGAAGATAGCAGTATGTAATTTAGCAACCACTGTAAATTTCTATCATTTTGCCTTGAGGTCATGTATCATTTTTGTCGTTTTGGTGTTGTTTTGATTTTGTCTTCATTGTTGTTATGCCAGTTTTTTAATTTTTAAAATAAAAAAATTTAAAAATAAAAAAAATTATAAGGACTCAGTTTGAATCATTCCTGGGTGAATATAAGGCAAATTACTTCAATTCAAACTCCTGAAGTAAAGTAAATTCTATAAAGAATTTTAATGATAAATAGATTCTGAAAGTCTGGATTTATAGACAAGATGATTTAAGGAAGAAGTCTGTAGATCATGAAGAACCAGGATATCTTTGGAGACAAGTAGAGCCTATGGAGAAAAAGTAGGCTGCCATCTGAGGCAAAATAGCATCAAGCTGTTTAAGATATTTTTCAAGTTGCAGAAAGTTTAAAATTAAGAAATGGGGAGGGAAATGGAAGAAAACATAATACCCAAGATTCAAATAAAGCAAACAGAGAGGAGAATGAGGGCATATCTAAAAAAATAAAAAAGGAATAATAAAATAAGTATGCCCTAATATAAGAACTAACGGATAGGAGAAATGGTGAAAGACCAATCCATTATGTAAAACTGCTTCAAATAAACACTAAAGACTTACCAGACCAAATGACCATATGGGAACACTTGGCAACAAGCGAGGACTATGATATAATTAGTGTGTACGGAACCAGCTCGTCTCTTGCTGCCAAACAAAAACGCTGAGGGAAGGATATGGTGTAGACACACACAAAGGAAGGTGGCCTTGTTTTTAAAGAAATCTTGAAGAAGAAACAAGTTGTAAAACTTTGTGGGGAAAGAAAATATGATAGAATCAATGTAGAAATGTCATACTTAAAAGTCTAGTTTAAGGGTTGGCAAACTGCAGCCTATGCGTCAAATCTGGCCCACTTTATATTTCTGTGTAATCCGCAAGTTAAGAATGGTTTCCACGCTTTTCAATGATTAAAAGAACTGACAGAGGAATAATAGTCCATGATATATCAAAATTGTAGGAAATTCAAATTTCAGTATCCATAAATACAGTTTTATTGGAACACAGCCATGATTATTTGTTTAGGTTTTTATTTAAGGCTGCTTCTACACTATACCATCGGAGTAAAGTTGTTGCAACAGAGATCATATGGCTGGCAAAGCCTTCAATTTTGTGGCCTAGCTTTTTATATAAAATGTTTACTGGATCCCAATCTAGATGATAAAATAGGGGCTGAAATATTATAAAGTAGTAAAGTTTCAAAATCATCTCAAGTAATTCCAATGAAGAACTTCCATGGACTAGATCATAGGGTGATTTTGATTGAGAAAATTACTTCCTATGATGAGCCATCTTAGAACTTAAAGGCAAGGGGTCTCTCTTTGCATCGCAGAAATGGATATGAGGAAGAGTCTTGGAGAAACTCCATATAGGAGAGATCCCCAACCAGCTGAGTCTGTCAAAAATAATCAAAAATAGGGGGCCCAACTTGAGAAGAAATTATGAAAAGCTATAAAAGAAATTATGAAAAAATGTGCAATTATGAAAAAATATGAAAATTTAAATAGCACAAAAGAAATTTCCGCACACTTGAAAATATATTTTGGAATCCTAGAGAAAATGGAAAAAGGACAAGGAATTTCTTCAACAAAAACAGTGACAAAACCATAGTTTTATCTGTGAAGTATAAGAAGAAAGGTTCTGTTTTAAGTGGCACCATAGTAAAAAGAAATTTGACCAAGTCAAAAAAAAAAAATAGAGGGATTATCATACAGAACAGAATAGATGCAAATCAAAAGTTTAGAACTAAAAAAATTCTTGACGTTTCTGAGGAGCCGACCCCAGTGATCAAAACTTTGTTGGAAACACGGGAGGCAGAAATACAGGAAGGGGAATCCACAAGACCAACGGACTGATGACCGCAGTATAAAAAGTCCATGCAAGTTTGCAAAGGAAAGAGCAGGATGAGTCAGTTTATAAAGGAAGACATTAGTGACATTCTCACTCCTGAATTAACTTTTGAAGCAGATCAGTCACAGGTACAAAATCAAATAACAATAAATAAACCAGATGTTCTTGGCTGAATCAATAATGAGTGCTGTCACAATTTTCTTTCCAAAATTGAGTAATCACTGGAAGTAAATGAGCTCCTCTTGAGAACTGAGAAGAAACTTTAAGGGTAAAATTTTGACTCCTCTGAAACTTGCATAGACAGATCAATTATTTTTTTCCATACTAGGGATTGAACCATTGAGCTTGCTCCCTCCTCTCTCTCTCTCTCTCTCTCTCTCTCTCTCTCTCCATATATATATCACTATCTCTGTCTCTGTCTTTCTGTCTTGCTGCCTCTCTCTCCATCTCTATCTCTCCCTATCTCTTTCTATCTCTGTCTCCTCTATCTATCCATCTCTGTCTCTATCTCTGTCTCTGCCTCTATCTCTATCTCCATGTCTGTCTCTTGCTTGCTCACTTCTTCTCCCTCTTCCTCTTGCAGTCTCATGCTAGGTTGGTATATTGCCCAGGCTGGGCCTGAGCTTGCAATTCTCCTGCCTCAGCCTTCCACAGGTCTAGATTTATAGATGTGCAACACCACACGTGGCTTAGACAGATCAATTTAATGGAGGATGGGCAAGTTGCTAATGGGACAGACCAAGGATATGATTCCATGCGCAAATAAGAAAATGACAGAATAGTTTCTGGAGAGGAAATTATACCTATCTACTATTTTTTAGTATTTTACTAATACATATTGCTTGTTCCCTAATATTTTTAAAGAAGCATGTGGGAAGACATAATCTATAGGATACCTCCTATTTAAATATTAAGATTATGATAAATTTCCATTAAAAAACTATGCATATTATAAACATTTCTTATTACAATATATGTTCTTTACAGAAAATGTGGAAAACACAGAGAGGGAAAAAAACAAAGATAAAATCAGAGTCATCCATAATCCAGCTAACCAAAGATGCCTGCTCTTACCAGTTTGCCATACATTATTTGGGACCAAACATGGAATTTAATTAACTGTTTTATTTTGGAAGAGAAGTGACTTTGGCTGCAAAAGAGGAGAGAAGGGCAATGAGAAATACTTCTTAAATTGTTCCAAATCACAAATGGATACTGAGATATAACAAGAGACTGTTTACAATGAAATCCTCAGGTTTGAACATGACATTAAGTTCTTTTTAATAATGAAATATTATGCCATTTATGAAGAAGAAACTGTGAAAATTTCACAAGACTGCATATGGGAGCAGAAAACTGGCAGATGAAATTCCTTACAGGCACATGGAAGCAAGTACATGCAGGGAAAGGCTGTGTAATACCAATTATCTGGAGAGTGATAGATTCCCAGCTTTCAGTCACATCTAGAAGAGGCAGTGTGCCATCAGTATAGACTACACCCCAAAGACAAGGCACTGATTCTACTAAAAGATCAAAATAAAGCGTAAACCAATCTTCCGCTTTCTAAAATAATGCTATCTTTGTAGCTAGAATATGCTGCATTTAAAGTCCTATCTTATCAGAGACTAAATTGATCCAAAAGTCATCACAAAATCAAAACAGTGAAGACATTTTCATATGGAAATCAGTGCTAATAATTGTCATTTTCCAATGTACAAAATCTAAATGGCTAGCTGAAATATAAATAACATAAAGGCTATAAAATAGTGATAATTTGAGGTTAGATGCAACTCCTTAACCTAAGGTCCATGGATTTTAGAAGTTTTATAAACTCCTTAAAATGGTATGCCTATTTTCATATATATGTATTTACACATTTGTGTATATTAGTATATAATTATATTATAAATAAATATAAATTTATTTATATACATAGTTTTTCTAGTGAGTGGATGAACAGTCATTATCAGATTCTTTACAAGGTTCATAACCTTTTTTTTGTCTTATTGAGACAGGGTCTCTCTATGCAGTTCAGGCTGGCCTGGAGCTTACTTTATAGCCCAGGCTGGTCTCAAATTCATAGTGATCTTCCGCCTCAGACTCCTGAGTGCTGGGATTACAGATGTGCACCACCACACTTGACTCAAGGCTTATAACCTTAAATCCAAGAAGGTTCAGGTGGTAGGAATGTGGCTTTAGTCACCAGTTCCTGGGAGTAGAACTTTAGATATGAATGAAAATCTTTAGAAGTTTACCTCATAAAAAATAAGCATGTGGAACTCCTTCTCCCCAAAAAAATGCCCCCCCTCTCAAAATACATATATATAAAGATACAGATAGATATAAAAACAGTAAAGTGTATGGTAATGTTTCAGGAAGGTATGTGAAGCAGATTTCAAAAGATTCTGAGATTGGGTCTCTGTTATGGCTTGTATCTAAATGTTCCCCCCAAAACCAAGGTCATAGGCACAGCCTTATGGAGGTGACTGGATTTAGGGTGTGTGATGCTGGGATCAAGGATGTGATGCTGGGATTGATTCAAAACCTCATGCAATCGTAAGTGGGGCTTTTCAGAAGTGGTTGGAGCTAGCGGGTGTGATGCTAAGATTGAGGATGTCATGTTGGAATTAATTCATGGTGCAATGCTAGGATTAAGGCTGCCCCACCCTAAGTGTGAGTAGCCTGGAAAAGCTATAAAGGACACAAGAAAGGGTTGTCACTTGCTGCTTGCTGCTTTTGCTGCCTTCTGCCTGCCATGAACTGTTTCTCCTGTGTGATATGCCTCAGCCCTGGCACCCTGCCTTGGAGGCAGCTAATTATGGACTGAAAGCTCTACAACTGTGAGCTACAATAAGCCTTTCCTCTTTTAACTTTGGGTGTCAGATATTTTATCTCAGCAATGAGAACAGTAACTAAGACAACCTCCATGAGGACAGAGACTGAGGCCTGTTTTGTTCTCTATTCTATATTTCCCTAGTACTTAGTATGAGGGCTGACACATAGTAGGCACTCAATCAATGATTGTTGAATAGACTGACTAATGTGCTGAAGAACAGCCATGCCTCCCCATCAGGCAGAGAGAAAGGGAGAGAGGGAAGGTAAAAATGAGGGGTAGAGGGAAGGAAAAAAGGGGATACACTGGAGTAGAAGGGGAGGCACGGCTGTTCTTCAGCACATTGATTAATTCATGCAACAAACATTGGTTGAGTGCCTGCTGTGTATGAGGTCCTGTTCTCACATTGTGTTTTAGACACTCTGCCTTGGTGCCCTGCTGGCGGCTGTGGGTGCATGAATTCCAGGTCTGCCTGTGCGTACGATTGCTGATAATCCCAAAGGAGAGGCTTCCTCTCTCCTGCCCTCTTTCCCACATGCTCAACTTATTTCCTTATTTGAGTATCTATCACTGCAAAGTGGACGTGGAGGTGGCACCACATCAGCAAAGAATTATGCTAATTTGGCCTTGGGAGAACAAGAGGGAAAAAAAACCAGAAATGAAATATCAAAGCAATAAAAAGTGTATAAGAGTTTATGAACATAAAACGTGTACAACTGTTAAATGGAACACTGTCAAGCAGATTAATTAGCTAACATTTGGAAAGTGCAATGAAGATGAAAATTGCCAAATAAGGCCTTCATATATTGAGCCAGTATCTCATTTGTTATAATTTGATGGCATAAGAAACAAGTCCACTAATTGTTGAGACAACAATTGTGCCCCAGATGGATACGAAGAGCTTTTGCCCATGGGAGGCTAAGCCCAGAATGGCCCTCTTCTAGGATTTTGAGTCAAGCATCTTCCCCAAGTGTTGGAAAGGTCACAGCTGTGGAGCTCTACTTTCCCAAGTTCTCACTTTTTGTGGCCAATTTCCCCGACCCGGTCAGCCCTGAAGACAGCTAAAGGGCTCTTGCAGAGGCTGCTTCAAGACAAGAAGTCTTTATAAGTAAGTCTTGTTAAGATTCTTCCAACCCTAATTTAGATGATGTTAAAATGGAATTTAGGCTAGTGTTCCCTGGATACATAATATTCTATTCTTTGGGGGATTTGAAATAGTGAGCTATTGAGATATTCCTGAATCATGGCATAACAAGAGCCAGGGAATAGAACAAAAAGCCTCCCTCCAGCCCTGCCAGGTTGAAGGCGATCTCCTCAAAGAAGGAATCTGTGAAGGGAGAACCTCAAATCACAAACCCCCTGGGTGGCCAGTGGCATGGAAACCATGTCCTTTCAGTATAGCTTATCTCTGAAAAGAACAGCTGGGTTCTTCTTGTTTTGATTCAGTTATACCTATCTCTCTGAAAAGCATTTTTTATTTTTACCAACATTTGTTTTTATTTTCTTAAGTTTTACGATCCTTCCTACTACCAAAAGGAAGCAGCTTACAGATTAAAACAAAGAGCAGAGATCTAAGGCACTTGGAGATGAAATAGTACAAATAATGCATTTCTGTGCTGAAATTCATAAGATGCAGTGCACTTTGGTTAAAAAATTGCTGGAGTTGAAGTAACAAAAACCCTGGGTTCTGGCTCTCACTATGTCTACCTGTGTGGTGTTGCTCAATCTTTATTCCTTTGGCAATAGAAGCTCTGAAATTTTTTCAACCTGATGATTTTTAAACATTGGGAAAATGATGTTCTGGCATCACTATATCAGGAAAGATGTAAGGGACGCTGCCGAGGAGCCAGGTGAGAAGCTAAAGTGTAAGCTGAGTACAAACAGAGTATGAGGTTAGAGAAGGTACAAAAGAAGCTTGACGGAAGGTAGAATTGACTGTAAGAGCACAGCAAGGTGAAGCCAAGCTGATCTTGACCTTTTGTGGCTGGGAGCAGGTCCTCACCCCTCACCCTGTGAAGCAGGAAAGGGCCTCAGCTGTCACATGAGGAGTTCATGATAATGGGAAAATCTCCGAAGTGGAAGTATAGCATAATCACGCCTAGTACAAGCTGGACCCCAGGCAAGAAAATAAAGCAGGAGACAAAAGCACTGCATTGTTGGTATTTTGGTAAATGAACACATGAGGAGGCACAGGAGAGAGCGGGGAGCACTGAGAAGTGAGGGCTGAGTCCTGAGTTTACCAGGACAAGAAGCTAAAGCCAGGTTATGAAGCACCGAGCATCTGTTTCTGCAATTAAATGATCTTACTATTTGCTCTGTGTCACTGTCTCTAATTCCACCCAAGCCTTCCAAAGAAAATGCCCACTGGAGAGGATGTGGAGAGCAGCAGCATTCCTGAGGGTCACCACTGAGCAAATCTGGCTCCATTGCAGCTTTCCAGTCTTCATACCTTTTCCATTTTGCGTCCCCATGGTGGTCTCTTCTCTTCCAAAAGCATGTGGGTTGCACACCTCTGGGCTTTCCTGAGGTGTGTTCAGCATGTTCACAGAACTGAGATTTACTCGCAGCTCCCCAAACCTGCCTCTGTCCACTCCAAGCCTCCTCACTTCTAAGGCTGTCTTTTGTGTTGTGTGCACTCCTGACCTTCTCCAGAAGCCTTAAGCACGTTAGTCTTGAGCTGACTAAGGGTTCTTTCCTTCTCCTTATGAAGGGCTGCTGTGCAGATGCTGGATTCAGCTACAAGAATCCTCGTGCCTTCCTCCCGTAATGATACTCTGTCAACACTCAGAGGCCAAAAGATGGTTCCAGAATTTTTGTATGGCATTTACTACTTGCAGCCTAATAAGTTCCAGACCATTGTACTAAACTAGCAAAACTTATCACAAAAGAAAAACACTGCTATTTCTTGTTTTCCTTTCCCTCTTAATCTCAGCACCGAAGATCTCTTAGTTGGTTCAATAGAAAGAATAATTGGATTTTATGCAGTATAAATTGGGTTATCTTTTTGGTGTAGCACATATATTACATTTCAAAATATATGGCATGTCATATAAAACATAACAATATATTATTAATAACTATATATTCCTTGTATAATAATGTAGTAAATGTATTATGATGAAGTCCTTGCCAAAGAGGCATCTTTCAGACTTGCATGTTTCGACAACTGTAAAACATGATGTCCCAAAAATCTGAAGCACCTTGTCAGTAACAGAATTATTATAGACAATATTATTGATGTAATTTGTGCCATTCTAACTTTCCTAATGATTTTCACTGACAGAAGTCACAAGACCAAATACAGGAAAAATGAGATATGAAAGAAAGGAAGAGTGAACCAAGGGTATAAATTCTACAGGATTTGGCTTTCTTGGAGAATTGTTCACAAAGAACATTTCTCCCCATTAGCTCAGTGGTTTCTGTTGAAAAGATTTTCCCTGCACTTCTCCATGGCTCTCAGTCACCCATGAACTGAAGTCAGTCCCAGGCTGAATCAGAGAAGCCTTCATGGATGGCTCAGATAAAGAACAGTCACAACATAACACTTCTTCCGCTCTGCATGCTCAGAAGCAAAACTGCATATATCCGTCTGTGGATGGAGGGGATGTGATGGAACCTCACCGACAAGGGAAAAGTAAAGGAAGTAAAAATGTGTCTGTGCATATATGGAAAGAAGCAAGAAGAGTTGTAGAAGCCTCCAGCAAGAGATGTGCTGATATTAGAAGCATGAGATCCCTGTATTCTATACAGCTGATAACTATGGGCATCAGCCTCTGCCCTCGCCTATCACCAATTGCAGTCATCGCTCTGTCACCACATGGGATTGGCTCCAGGATACTCACACAGTGGGAGTATCATACTGCACATTGCTAGCATAGAAAAGATAACAATTCAGAATTCAAAGTATAATTTGTACTGAATGCATATGGCTTTCACATCATGATAAAGTTGAAAAATTGTCAGTCATCAGAAATCAGGGATCCTCTATACATATAGGAATGCTGAAGAATAATACATATGGATTTTATGATCAGTTCCTAAAAATAATAAAATCCCAAGAATTAAATCACTAGTACATGAATGCATGCAGACACCATTAAGCCATTGTCTAAGAAATGGTCTGTATTCAACACTTCCCCAGTACATAAGACCACTGAAGAACAAGCCAGTGGAGAGGGAAAATGATGGGTAAGTTACAATTTATACAAGTGGGAAGCAACAGAAGAGCCAGTGAGAACAAAGAAGGCTATGAGGAACATAAGATGCCATGAACAATATGACAGAGTTCCAAGTTCGAGTGGTGGTGTTACCAACAGACTTGTGTGGTTGGAAACAGGAGGTATCTGGCTGGTTTTGGGGGCTGCTGACAGCGTCTGGTGGAACACAAGACAGGACTTGGAGAGTCACATTCAGTGGCAGGGGGAGGGACAGACAAGCACCATGGAGATGCAGGCTCCACCCCCACTCCTGTCTACTTACTCTTCAAGAACCACACCAAGTTAATGACAGTCTCCATCAGAACATCACAGGCATTGGAGCTCCAACTTCCCCACGTGAGGATAGGAGGGTGCCAACAACATAAAAATTATGCATTTAATAAGAAAAAATTTTAAATCAACAAATGTGAATATAGAGAAAGTTTCCTACAACTGGTTTATTTGTTCTGCCTATAATGTTTGACCCAGATCCAATTTGAGGACAGACTTTCAGTTATAAAACCTTAAAAGTTCAATAGCATTCTAGATATTTTGAACCAATTTATTCAACAAGCATTAATTATACTGTCCGTACCTAGATATCTTTGTTTAAAGTTTATAGTTTATGTTATTATGATAATTATTAATTTCTTAAGAGGTTCCACCCCTCCTTTTATTCCTTCTGGAGATCTTAGGTTTTCTGTTTTCCTTTTTGGAACCATCAGAGTAGATCAGATTTGAAATGGACACATGGTGTTCCTTCTCAAAGCATGAGCAAGAACTGAGACTGAATGATAAAATGAGTTAAGATCACAATGAGAAATCTAAGAAATGCACTGGTGAGGGGAGGAGATGCAAAGAGTGCATGTGGTTTTTACTGTGTACATCATACATATAAATTAATGATAATAATAATAATAACAGCAACAAGATGAGTCAGTGGTTCTAGAGATGAAACAATTCACAAAAAAACACCAGAGGAACAAGAACTAGCAGATGTTGGATTAGGATTTCCAGTGTCTGAGCACTCAGGGTCTATGGATTCAACCAATCAAGAATGGAAAATATTCAGAACACCAAAAAATCACACCTGTACTAAATAAGAACAGTCTTTCTTCTTGTCATTATTCCCTAAATAATGCAATATAGCTGTTATTAACAAAGTATTCCCATTGTCCTGGGTATCATAAGTAATCTAGAGATGATTTAAAGTATATGGGAGGATATGGGCATGTCATATGCAAATGTTACACCATTTCATATAAGGACTTAAGCATTTATGGATTTTGTTATCCACAGGGGTGCCAAGCCCACTCCCACATGAGTACACAGGGAAGATCATATTTAACTGTGTATTATGATTGACATTGTGCTCAGTTCATATGAGAATAAGCAAGTTCAGAGGACCCTCAGCAGTTGTGGGGTGATTTGGGAAGTATCCCCCAGAGTATGGGGAGAGAGTGTGTGGGTGGCAACTACAGGAAGCTGCCACGGAGGGACCTTCTTTGAATTTCACCAGCCTTAGTCCCCCCGGCCTTTTGTGCTTCCATGTTTCTTCTTTTGCAAGTTCCCTTCCTCACTACTTCTCCTCTTCTCTCTTTCTTTCAGCCTGTGTCTTCACTCTTCCTTTTCTTTCAAAGAGTTATAACAATAAATCAAAACATTCTACTATCACTTAACTGACATAAACAAGATTTGGGATCCTCTGCTCTTAAAAGCATAAAAACTAAAATAATTTACAAATCTATCTCAAAAACAACTGCGATGCCAAATTAGTTTAGTTAATATAATGGTAAATTTTATTTTTTCTTATCTCGGAGACCTTTGATTGAAATTTGAACTTGAAGTAGTTTTAAGTGTAGATGGACCATGGTTATTGCCACAATGGATTTCTGGAAAACTTCGTCATAAAACATCATTGTAGAACAGATTGTGTTTTCCCAAAATAACTAGTTTATAATTAGGGGTTGTGATCTTGATCAAGGACTCAGAATCCAATATATCATAGGACTGTCACAAAGAAAAAGACAGAACAACTATAAAGTTAAACAATTATTTGAAATACTAAGGGTAGGCCTCCAGTCTTCTAAAATAAGCAAAAAATAAAGTATTTACAACAGCTGTATAAGGCCCGTAACTTATTATTAATACATCAACCACCTAAAAATGTAATTCTACCATATTACAATTTGACTGGAAAATAATATATTATCTATAGCAAATTTTAAACATTTAATTAATAATAATATATGTGGTATCCTTGACTTTGGAAAATCTTTCTAAGGACGGATGTTTCAGATAAGCCTCCTTATAAACTCATCCAGTGAGAAGGGACCTGAGCAGTGAACAGTGGGTAGCTCTGGATTGAGGTCTATTGAATACTTTTATTAGCCACTTAAATAAATTAACTGAGAACATGCTAACCAAATTTGAAAGGGGTGCTCCACAACTTTAAGATCTTGGTTAAAATTAATAGAGATTGCAAACTGGAGAGGTGGGCAGACCTAACAGAAAGAAAATTTAATAAAGATTAATGATGAGAATACTATCTAAATAGAACAATACACTATATATACATGTATATGTATATGAGTAGCTACCAAAGGAGAGGAGATTTGCCATGGTTTAAGAGATTTAAAAGAAAGGTTAATCATAGAGAAAAATATCAGCTAAATTTAATACTCAATATTGGAAGTCAACAAAATAGATATAAATGGACAAAATAGGAACATCTTATAAGTTTGCTGAATAAAAATAAACAATCAATAAAAGCAGAAACTGTAAGGTCTATGTGTTCTCATAACCCCTTGCCCAGTCCAGAAGACCCCACAGGTCCTCCGATGTCAGGCTGTTGAATGCCACCACTGTCTTCCTAATTGGCTATGTGTACCTTGTGTCTTCCATTTTGCCTCCATCTGCCCCATCATAGGCACCCAGTAAGTGTTTGTTGAATGCAAAAATAATTAGTGCTCTGGTTTTTAAGGGTAAACACTGGTAGGAGTCAAAATTCCTGAGTTCTGATCCCACCTTAGCTACTCCTGCATTTGGATCTGGAGTAAAACCCAGTGCAGAGTCCCTTTTCCTATGAATAACTTAGTATTTCAAATAATTGTGTGACTTTACAGTTGTTCTGTATTACTTCTCCCCCATGTTGGTTTCAGGCTGGGAAAATTTTGGGCTCCCAAATCAACCTCATTAGATAATATTTCTTGTTCATTTTTCCTTTGAGAGAATCATTGTTGACATTAAATTGATATAATTATTGCTAAGAATTGAAAACTTACATTTTTATAATCTGTGCAATTTATCATGCATATGCATCCCCTTTTAAAAACGGAAAATACATTGCTACCCTCACATTGCTATTTTCAGTTTCTGGCCTTCAAGCTAGAAACAAGTCTTGAGCTTATCCATGGGGCCTTCTCATTCTAACACCCTTGAAATCAGTATCACTTCAGCTTAGAGAAGAAATGGCTGGCATTTGCAATGGTCTACATGCAAACATGTGCGATTATGGATAATTATTTGTGAAATGAGAAGAAGTGAGGACAGGATCAAAAATATGGAAGCAATTATCTATTTAACCAGCAATGAGAGGAAGGTACTTTGTCCTTTTCTTAAAAATCTCAACAACAAGCATTTCCAGGCACAACACAAAACTACTAAAGAGATGCTGATGAATCCCACCCACCGTGTTCTAAAAAGATCTTTAAAAGTGAATGATCCCCCCTTGCCAGGCAGAATCAAGAATCCATTTCTCAGCATCCCTGAGTCGGGGGTGCCAGGCTGGGACTAAGATGCACAAGGGATCCCTAGGGCAGTGCTCCCCAAGGCAAACAACATACAGACTGGAACACTGCTAATGCTATTAGTTGTTAAAACGGTTCCCAGAGAATGAAAAATAAAGGCGAAGCGGATGGGTGAGAAGCAGAACCACAAACACTGCCTACTGGGAGATGTACAGGAGGAAGTGCTAGAAAAGTGGCCTATGGCACTGGGGAAGCAAAAGTCTGGGACCTCTCCCTCCTCCAGGAGGCCTGCGCTTCTCCCAGGACACACACGCATTTCCTGCAGGCCCCAGAGATCTTAAGAAACTGCCTGTCTTCACTCTGCTTTGGTTACCCTGTTCACCCACTGGCATCATCCCATAGCCTAGTTCACCTTGCCAGGGGGAAGAACAAGGTACAGGCACTTTGAAAAATTGTAAACTTTACTAAATTATAGATAAAAAAAAAACCTTTTCAGTGTATTTAAGACCAAAATAAACACATCTGTGCATCTGGGCCGACAGAGCACTCTTCCTACCCCTGAGGAGTGGGCTGCTAGTGGCCTTTTAGCCCAAGGACCTCAGCTGCCAGGCTGGCGAGGGCCAGCAGGAAGCCCACGCCTCACTGCTTTTGTGGCAGGGGCTAGGAAGACAGGTATAGAAGGTGTTCGCCTTCCCAACAATACTTTAAAAAGCTCCAAATCTTTCACTTCTTTGAAAGTATCAAGAATAAAAGCACTGAGAAAAGGAAGAAAGAAATTACTAAAGAAAAGAACATGAGGGTCTTTTAGAAAATGTGGAAGAGAATAAGGAAGGAAGAAAGGAAAAGATCAGGAAGAAGAAAGTATCAGGAAGAAGAAGAAGAAAGAACTAAGAGCAGATGTGGGGCAACGGGAAAAAGAATGGTCAGATGCATTAAAAAAAACTGACTTCACTGAGCACAAGAAGAAAAAGCAATGGCAAATAAAAGGCAAAAGAAAAAAGCACCGAAATGAAAGAGCTATCAGGGGAAAAAAAGGAAGCGCCATGTAGAGATAAAAGAGATTTCTTTAATGGGGGGAGAAATCCTCTAGCATTTTTATTTAGTGAGCCAAGGAAGAATATGAATTCTAGAGGAAAGGTGAGGCAAGCAAAGGATCCACAGTCATGCACAACACTGATTGCTACTGAAGAAAAGAAGGGGATAAAAGACCGGTGACGTTGGCAAAGGAAAAATTCTCAGACAAGAAGTTTTTTGCAGCTAAATTAGGTTACCAGCTTTGTAAACATCATCCTCGATTTTGAAAAAGAGCATTTATTGAACACTGAGCCTGGGAACACAAGTAAGGAGAACAGACCTGCTTTAAAGAGGAATGATGACAAACTAGAAAACAAAACTGGTTAACTTGGAATAAAACCACCAGGGAACACAAACCAGTCTTTTATCCTGCCACCCAACACAGAGGAAGCCTTCTAAAAATAGCTAGGGGAATGAATGCCTTGATGGGGAAGTGAAAGAACAAATGGGTAAACCGAGGGTGAGTCATCATTTGCTTGTGTTATCTTGGACTCCCAGGGACAACGGAACAGCTCCTTGTTCCCCAACACCAATGCCCACCTCACTGCAGAACATCTTCCACCTTTTGCTCTGCCGGCAAAAATGGCAGAATCTCCGGGATCCTTGGCCTACTCACTGGGACATCATCCAGCTCCATTTTTCACCAGGCAGGGGAGATGGAAAAGAAAAAAGCTTTAACCTTTTCAAAATATTCATAAAAATACCTTGCTTTATCCCTGGCAAGTTGAGTGAGGCAACACAATCATCCTCTAATAAAATCAGCACAGAGAATTGTAGCAGCCATCTTCATGACTAGAAAAGGAGAACAACGGCAGCCAAAGGGTAAGGATGGCTAAATGTGACTCAGGATTTTGAGGACAGCTATGATGGAGACAACTTAGTATCCTTCATTCACGATGTGTTTGAAGAAGTGAAATCTTGGTTGGATTTTTACATTTGAAAAACTAAGCCTTGAGGAGGTTATACTAGGGATGAAAAATGAACACACACACACACACACACACACTTATGCTATACTCACAGAAGTCAACACTGAGAATTCTGATAGTCACCTAAATAACCCTGAAGGAAAACTCAAAAGCTTTCTCCACTCATCTGAACTAACTTTACAATAGAACTCACTTCCTATCCACCAAAACCTATCACTAAATTTAAGTCATTTTTCCTTTAAGGTATACAACCTTTCAAGGCAAACACCGTGACAAACTTAAGGAGACATGAGGCAATAATTTTAAAAGATTAAATATATATTGATCTCAGGCTTGCAAGTATACAGCTACAGAAGATAGCTTCAGAATAGAGTGTAAATAGCAGAGAGTGATCCTGAAACCTGGAGAATTTTTCATCAGTTCCCTAAGAGTCAGAGAAGCAAGACTAAGGAGAACGGACAGGCTTCAGAAGAGCAAATCAGAGCTGCACAAACATGTCTTCATGTCACCCCAGATTTTCAAGTTGCATATTAACTATGGCACATTTAAATAAATGCATTTAAAATCATGACATAGGAAGCTGTGCCTTGTTTTAAACTGTCAAGAATCCCATTAGATAAATAACACAGACTTGTCCTTTTTAAAAATATATTTAACTGGAAAGCATATTTTTAAAAGGATTTCAAAGAGTTGCTCTCATTAATAGAATTCTTGAAGGTTGCCATGTATAGTTTTAAGTTTCTTCTCCATTTAGAATAACCAGCTTTTATATCAGGTCTGCTCTCTTCAGATCTGAAATAATCCAAGCATTGGAAGAGTTAATGCAATGTTATCGCTACCTTTAACTTTTTTATTTTAAAGATTAAAAAACTAACAAAATAACAATGAAGACAAAATCAAAACAACACAGAAACAACAAAAATGATACATGACCTCAAAACAAAATGATAGGAATTAACAATGGTTGCTACATTACATACTGTTATCTTCAACAAAGTTGCTCAGTCCACCAGTCGTAAGAATGTAAGATTGATCAAGGAGTCAAAGACAGTAACAAGTAATTTTTAAAAAACCACATTCAAAATGATGCAGAACTTCACCATACAAGATGGTAGGAGTTGAACAATGATTCTTATACTGCATTTTGTTGTTTTCAGGTCAGTTATTCTGATTACCAGGTTCAAGCATGCAAAATGGGTCAAGAAGAAAGAAAATTTTAAGGAACACTGACTGTTCCTTTCAATAAACTACAGACATCAACAATACACCTATCCCAGCAACCCTTGTATATACATATAAATTTTGTTTTTCATTTTAAAGAGAAAAGAAAAAAACCAAAATACCAAAAATAAATACATAAACAAAACAGCACAGAGAACAATAAAAATGATACAGAATTGCAAACCATGGTGATAGGATATTAACAATGGTTATTATATTACATAATGTTATCTTCAAAATGGTTGCACATATAACCAGATATAGGCATGTAAGATTGATCAAACAATTACACATTAACAGTTCCTTTCAATAAACCAACAGATATTAGTAGTACAATCATCCTAGTTATCCTGTGTATATATACACATTTTTTTCTCTTCCTTCTTTCCTTTTCCTCTCCCCTCCTTCATCCCAGTTGTTCCTTCCTATTTGAGCAGTTTCTTTTCCCTTTCACAATATCTATTGTACCTTTCAGATTTTACTTACTCTTTCTTTCAGGTTCTTATAGTAGACAGAAAAGACAATGTTTGCACATGTGAATCTGATTTATTTCACTCATGAGTATGGTCTCTTGTTGCACCCATTTACCTATAAAAGCCTCTAGTTTATCTTTCTTTATAGCTGAGTAATACTCCATTGTATAAAAATACCACATCTTTTTCATCCATTCCGCAGTTGATGGACATTTGGGTTGTTTCCAAGATTTAGCTCTTACAAATTGCACTGCTATAAACATGGGTGCACATATATCGTTGTGGTATAATGTTTTCAGTTCTTCTGGAAAAATACCCAGGAGGGGAATAGCTGGGTTGAATGAGACCATTAATCCTAGTTTACTGAGGAATCCCCAGACTGATTTCTACAGTGTTTGCACTAGTCTACACTCCCACCAACAGTGGAGAAGAGTTCCTTTTTTCCCACAGCTCCTTCAGGATTTGTTACTGGTTGATTTCTCGATGATAACCATTCCTTCTGGAGTGAGATGGAATCTCACTGTTATTTTAATTTGCATTTCTCAAATGACTAGTGACGCTGAACATTTTTTCACGTATTTATTTGCCATTTGTATTTCTTCATCTGAGAAGTGTGTAGTCATCTCAGATCCCCATTTTTGTATTGGGTCTTTGAATTTTGTGGGACTGATTTTTTTAAATTCTTTATATGTTCTAGACAGGAGTCCTTTGTCTGAGGGACAGTTGGCTAAAATATTTTCCCAGTTCGTGGGTTTTCTTTTCACCCTACTACCTTTAACTTTAAAAGAAAAAAATCAAAAATTAGTGTTTCTAAACCAAACACAATTATTTAATTTACTTAATCTGATTCCTTGTTTTCTTAGTTTGTGCACCTAGAAATGGATTATCTTCAATTGAGCAAAGCTTAACCTCAGATTCAAATACAAATAAGGGTCAGAGAATCAGAAATTAAGATGCCTTATCTAAGAAGAGAATAATAGCATTTTTTCAGAATTAGAAGGAACCTTGGCAAACATTGTAGGCACTTAATAAATACATGCAAATTTGAAAATCTTACCAATAATGAAAAACTGCATCATGAAAATTACTGTCAGTTATACATGAATGTACCCTACTCATTATTTTCAGCAATTCTTATTTAAACAGAACCTTCCTTATCTGCAATACAAGACAAAGAGGAACTGAGGGGTAATATAACCATGAGCCATGTTTGCAGTTAAGTTCATTGCCTGAAATCACATTTTAGTGACCATGGTTCTTTGAGGCTAATGGGATGTAGGAGAAAAGACCAGAAAATGATGACCAAAAATGGAATACAGTGAGGCAAAAATGGACCCAAAACATCTGCAGAAGAAATAAAATGTTATCTGGAACCAAGTGAACATTTTCTTATCAACTTGCTAAGAGCTCCTATGGGTACCTTTAATGCCTCCTAAAAAGTATTTGCCAAAGGAACTCTGGTGTGGAGGTCCTAGGTGAAGAGCTGATTCTCCAAAGAGATTTACATTATCTTAGATCACCACAGCATCAAGTGAAGGATGCTTTAGAATCTAATAGCTCCATCTCTGCTGAATTTTACTTCTTCACTCTTTCATTCTGCCAACTAACCTGTATTTAGCAACCCTCTAATGAATTTACTAGGCAATACTTAATGACTTGGTGAGCGTCCTATCATTTCTAAATTAGAACAGAAATAAATGTTACAACACTTAACCATTCATCAATGCTAGAAAACTGGGCGGCCAAACAATCTTTACTTTTTTTCCTAGGAAGCCGTATCTGATACCTTTTTGCTTCGTGACTAGAGTATACTGACAGATGTGGAAGTATGACTTAAACTCAACCAGAGCAACTTTAAAAAAAAAAAAAAAAATGGAAGACTGTGTTCAAGCTTTGCATATACATAGACACCTGCTCTATTTGCATAGCCCAGGCTTGCAGGAAGCTTTAATCAATCATTTTCTGTGTGTAGAATTATCCAACCAGAAAACCATTACTTATTTCACCAGAAAAATTTTGTTTTTCATTGCTGCTAGATTAGTTACATCCTATCTCCCCACTTCCCTCCTTCCATCAGCAAAGTTTTTAGGAAAATATATGAATCAATGTCTCAGTCTATTAACGACATCGGTTTATTTTTTATATCTCCAAAAAAGGTGAATTCTGTCATTGTGTTTGTCAGTAGGCATAAAAATTTTGTTGTTACATCCTTCTTTGTATTTATTGAATGGTCTTCTCTGTGCTAGGTGCTAGGAAATTAGTAAACAAATGGAGAAAATTACGGATTAAGTAATTTGAAAACAGAATGTAATTTCAAATCATGATGAGTGATAGAAGAAAATTAGAAGATGCTGTGTGAACATACACAAAAAGTGGGACCTAGTGGAGTCATGGCAGTTGTGAGTGGATCAAGGAAGAAGCAGTAGCTGAGCTGACGTGTAAATAAGCAGACATTAACTTAGAAAAGGGTGTGAAGTAGGGATGGAGAACAGGGTCCAAAGGAGGAGAAAGTTTCAGGCAAGGAAAGCATATGCAAAGGCTCTGAGGCAGGAGGAAGTCTGCTTGTTGAAAAACTAACAGAAAGCTTACCAAGATTAGCACAAAAAAAGGGGGGAGAAGGTGGAGCATTTGCTGATGTCATAGGGAGTTTTCTCTTCAAGAGCAAGTGGAACACATCCAAAAGTTTCAAGGACTGTAAACAGATTCACATTTTCAAAAGCTCAGCTGAGTACAGTGTAGGAGATGTATTAGAGCAAGGATTCCATTCAGTTAACCTGAAAATGATGACAGTAATACCCACCATAAGGAATCAGGGAGTTAGAAAGGTGTGTACATGTTCTAGAGAAATTTAGAAGGTAAAGGCCAAAGGCCTTCACTGTCCTAAACACATGAATATATTAGTGAATCAGGCTTCAGAGAAGTTCATATTTATTTCATCTTCCTACTTGTCATGCTGGATTTTAGAAAAATTCTCTATGCAAACGGTAGTTTTTACAAAAGAGAAAATATAAAGCTCTGTCCAGTATTAGTGTTTTACAAAGAAGGCATAAGACCTCTTAAGGGCTTATTTCAGCTTATAGATATCTTTATTCAGCTGTTTTTTCCCTATCAATATATTTGTCCTAGCTTGAATTTATTTCCTTTATTTATTAATGTGTAACTATTCATAGCCTCGAATTTAGAGCTAAGCTCTGAATCTCCAGTTCTCTATGTGTGCTCCCAAGGACTGGTTTGGGGAGAAGTAATAGATATTACTTAAAATTGTTTGCATAAATAATACTTTAAAAGCATTTCTCAGGGCGTGATGGTACACACCTGTAACCCCAGCGCTGGGGAGGCTGAGGCAGGAGGATCATTGCCAGTGCAAGGCCAGCCTGAGCTACAAAGTGAGCTCAAGTCCAGCCTGAACTGCATAGTCAGACCCTGTCTCAAAAAGACAAAAAAAATTCAAAATTAAAAATAGAAAAATAAAAACATTTCATGTTTCTTTCCCAGAGCTTTTCAGATATACATTATAGATTTCCAAGAATGATCCATAGGACATGTTTTCCACAAGACCTGTACGATCTTGAGTAAAACAGCCAGATACCTCTTGGTTTAGCTTGAACAGGTCTTTGCATATAATGAGTCTTTATAATTTGTTAAATGAATGAAAATATAGCTTGAGTTACAAACTCCCACACCCATTCTCTCAAATGAGTGGCATCAGAGGACTGGCAGTACACCTCGTCACCAGTGAGAGTATCATAGGAGACCAAACTTTCTGGCATACGAGATAGCTCAAATTTTTTAACTTCTTATTCTGCTGGTGCATTTTAGATATACATACTGGTAACACTCATCACAGGGAGTTTGTACTGGTACATGATAGATTTTGCTGCTTCTTTTTTCGCCACTCCCCTCCCCTCTCTTCAACCCCTCCTTCCTTTCCTGATTTACAAAAGCTTTGTTTCCACTTTTCCTTCTATTCTAGCACATTTCCATACAAAATTTTACGACTCTTTATTTTTAATGCCCATGCCAATAAACATATAGATTACCAATTTTCAATTTCTGGGGTATCCTAACAGGTAATATAACTAGCCACTTTACAACAGATTTACACTGAACAGTCAGGACGGGTTGGTCTAGTGGAGGGAGGAACCAAGAACTCCCCCGTGAAATCTAAAGAAATCTTCCCTTGAAGGAACCCAAACTTTTAAACTGTTGATTATGCAAATTTTTGTTTCCACTTTTCAATTTTCTACTTAATGAAAATTAACTCCTTTGTTGGCTTCAGCCATCATCAGAGAGACCCTAAAAAGAGATAATTTAACAAACAGTATGGTCAAATGTGGAAGAAAATTATTACTTCATTTATCTAAGCACATCTTTCTCCCTGACTCAGGAGAGATCAGGTGATTCAGAAATAAAGAGCAATAGAAAAGCAGTCCCATTTGAGAAATCACATTATTACACCAGAGTCAAACACATATATAGCAAGGCAGTCAGAGTTTAATTACATATGGAAACTTCTATGTGTTTTGTCATAAAGAAGAAATGTCACCACTCAAATTACAGTAATCTCAGTTATTTGGGACTCTTAATTCATCATTTTATTGGTTTCATAACTTCAAGGTTTTTTTTCCTTTCTTATTTAGATTTGTCTACTTCAAAACTAGTAGGTATAAGAAAATATACACTTAGTAAATTTATTTTCTTATAGTTCATTAAAACGGCATTTACTCACATGTGCGTGTACACACACACACACACACACACACACACACACACCATTCACACAGGGTTGGATTTTCTGTGTTTTATTCGTGGTATTGCTATAAAAGGTGCTTTATTGCTTTCCTTTGCCTAAAATCTATTTGTGTATCTTTTTCTCTTTTATCATTTAGAAGTCCAGCAAGAATAGTGGAGGGAAAAATTATGGTGGTAGCCATGGTTTTATTTTGTAAAAAATCAATTGTATTTTTTAATGAAGTGTTAACTTGAAAAAATGAGATTTTTTACTGCTAATGGAACCGTGTTTATAATAACACCTCTCTAACCTGAAGATAACTTGTTTCATGACCTCAACAGTCTAAAACAGAGCCAAGAAAATAGAATTGAGCTAATCAGTCTATGAGAGACAAAATACATAATAACAACAAAAAATAATGCTGTCACCCCGTGAAGCCAGGTCAGGTTGTCTTTAAATCCTTTTAAAAGGCTTTCATAAACATAATCTCATTTGATCTTCTTAACAGTGTTAGGAAAAGGAAAGGGTTGGTAATATTATCCCCATTTTTTAGAGAACAACTCTGGGGTTACCATGTAGTATTCTGCCAACATCAGAACAACGGTCGGGGCACTGTTAATAATTATGCCAGGACAACAAACATAAAAATGATGATCCCAGGCAGGCCGGAGGAATGATTACCCTGGAAATATGATGCCTCATGTCATGCCCTTGCTTAGGCAAGCCCCACAGCTTTCTCTCCAAATTTATTTGCTCCTTGTAATTGCTGATGGGTCTCCACTATGAAACAGGATGTTACCTGTGGCTGACCAGTGACAAAAGCAAAGTCAGCAAGAAGGGCAGGACTGACCTGGAGTCCAACATAGATAAATTAGGTCCATAGTGCAAATCACAATGACAAGGGACTTGGTGAACCCACAGCCAATGTTCCACGCAAGTATCAAATCAGCCCTGAAAATGCAAAGCAGTGCCCTGGCTTTGAATCACGGCAATGAAAATATCCTGGTCTCAAGACCCTGTCCACCAGCACTTCTGGTCACATGAGTTGGTTAGAGGAGGAGGAAATGAGCAAAGAGAAAGGGACAGCAAAAGTGAAGCAAAGAGGAGCAGAGCCAAAGAGGGCCTGCAGCCAACAGGTAGGGATTTAGCCTGGGCTTGTAGGCAGGATCCTACAGGGAGGAGCGAGTCCTGGGTATATGCATGGCTAGGGCCCTGAAGTGTCAATAGCAGACTTAGGGCAAGACTATTTTGGCTCTGGGTTTTGCTAGGGTTAGCAGCCGGAGGAACTCTTCAGTGGCTGCAGCTGGCCAGAAAAGAAAGACATCTCCTGGGAGCCCAGTTATGAAAGACTTCATCCTCTGATCCTGGTCACTGCCTATGGATGGTAAAAGGATGCTGCTGGGCCGGGCACTCTGACAGCATTTTATTCTCTTACTGGCACCCTTATTACTCATTTCTGTGCCTTTGGCCAGCTTAGCAAAATACTCTGGACCCTATTTTCAACTGTAAATGAGGGGACTTCATCCTTTAGATCACAAGTCAGCAAACTATAATCCGTAAGCCAAATTTAGCCCGCCACCTATTTTTAAAAATAAAGTTTTATTGAAACCAAGCCACTATCACTCATTTATATGTCTATTGTTGCTTTCTATTAACAACGGGGAAATGAAATAGCTGCAACAGAGACCTATGGTCTACAAAGCCAGAAATATTTCCTGTGTTGTAGAATATTTACCGCTTTACAAGACAAGTTTGCCAATAACTGACCTAGATTATTCTTAATCTTTTTGTCTCTTTGAAACAAGGTCTTGCTATACAGTTCAGGCCAGCCTTAAGCTCACTTTGTAGCTGGTCTTGAACTTGCAATGATCCTCCTGCCTCAGCCTCCTAAATGCTGGGATTATAGACATGCACCACCACACCTGGTTTATTCTTATTTCTTGACTATTTATTTATTTATCTATTTATTATTCTCATTATTCTTGATTTTTTAAGTCTACATGTGTACAAGTAGAGAAATCCATATACATATAAAATAGAAAAGGCTGTGCTTACTGTTAGTGACTTAATATCCTCAGAGCTTAGACTTTTCTACCTCTGCCTCTCTCTAGCAGTTTTCTTACTCATTCTTTTCCTCTTGAGGATTTCCTGCTCCTTCATTTTGCTTCTACTACGTCTTTCTCCTTGTGTTCACCTTTCTTAAAAACATTTGTCCATAATTAACTCTATATATTAAAAATACTTTGAAGTTATACAATAATTTCTTTAGAAAACATAAAGCCCTTTGCAACTACTATAACATGTTTTAAAAAGCAAAATAATTTTCTAAAAATAAGACAAATAAGCAAAACTAAGAAATTTTCATCTTGGTCTCAAGGAGGTATCTTTCCTTTTTACTTTTCCTGCAGAAAATTACTACGGGCTCCTAAATCCGGGTCCCACCGCTGCCTCATGCCTGTATGAAAATGCATGCGTAGCTTTAACCGAGCTGTTTCTCTGCTATCTCATTCGAATACAATCAGTCTTAAATTTCAGCTCTATATCTTCCCCTTTCTCTGCCAGCTGTGCATGACCCCCACCCCTGGCCTTGACCACATCATTTCCTGCTGATTCTGTTTTTTTCACGTTTTCATATTCTTTTGGCTAAATACCTTCTTCTCATATCTAAAAATCCCTCTCATTCTCTCTGACTTTTTTCTTCCTACATCACTTTAAATCACATGGCAAAGTTCTATTTTTACCTTTTCTTTAAATATGCTTACCCTTGAGCATTCAATGATTCTCATTTCTTTCCCAGGAATACCCAGGTAGAGAATACCCACTGGGCCACTGGTTATTTGTATTTTAGCAATAAGCCTCGGGGTTCCTTTCCTAGCCTGCTGCCATTAAGAAGACTAAAGCAAAACATTGAAACAAACCATAATATGTACTTTTCTCTGTGGTAAATCTGAGAACAATCAATCAACTTCAGCTGATAACAAGGGACTGTGCATCCCATAATTATAGTTATACCTGCTGCAGTGTGGTGCCGGTAAAGAGGAGAGATGGAGTTAACTGGGAAAGTTCGTAAGCAATCTAGTTGAGCATCCTTCTTCTTATCCACACTGACAATTTATTTTCAGTACCAATCAAAAAGGGTAGTAGGATGTGAATCGGGGCACTGTAACGCTAAAGCACCTCAATTATGGTATAACCGTAAAAATTTAAAATGAAAACTAATATTTAGTGATCTTTCAGTGAATGACAGCCCGTATGTACACTAAGTACTGTACTTTATGGAATTGTCACTCGAATCTCAACACCCAGTACATACAGTGATTTAGGTTGTACACTGTATAAGAGCAGCATGTCTAAGAAGACTGTCACATAATGACCTTCTGAAGATTTCTCATGTTTCTGTTATGCTGTTGTTAACTTCTGTGAGTGAGTTATATGTTTATTAAGGTGGAATATATTGTATTCCACTTGTATTCCACTTGTTTATAAGACTTTGATGGTCTAGCAACACTCAAAATAACCTGTTTCTAAACAAAAATTTGCTTTTCTCATCGGTGCTCTAATTAGTATCTAAAATTCTTTTTTTAGTCTCTTACCAGCATCAACATACTGCGGTTCGTTTGTTTTCTGTAGCGAGTAAGTGCAGAGTTCCATTCTAAATACACAGACACTTCCATTATGATACAAATAGTGAGGTAGTAGCTAATACTAATTTAGCATTAATAATATACAAAGTAAGTATTAAATTGACATAAATTAGAGATTACTATGTAACGATCTGCTAATTATATTAGAGCATTTGTTTACTTGTTGCTATGGAAATTTCATAATTACCTGCTATTAAAATTTTTGGCCTGTTACATATCTATTATTTCTAAATTTGATTTTCTAATTATTGTGATTAAAAATTCAAATCATATATTATGTTTAATAATTTAATTTATATTATTTATCCAGAATGATTTTTGTTTGCATAATTGTAATTAATGAGAAATATATAAAGTAACCTCAAAAAATTTTTCTTTACTTAAGGAATGGGAACTTCTCTGTAGTTCACACAAAGGGGACCCATGGGTGAACAGCTGCCTGGACCCTTCCATCAACCCTTCTTGATGAAGGAGGTGTAGTTATTATCTCCTTTTCATGAATGATGAAAAGGAGACTTACAAATGTTAAACAACTTGCCCCATGCCCTGAAAATGGAAAACTGTGCAGACAAGATTCAGACCCCAGTTTGAGTCAGAACTCTACTTAAGCAGCTCAGCTGTCTACTTGCTGAGGAACTTCAGGTGTCCCTTCTCACCCTCAGAGAGGACCATCCTTACCTGCCTGCCTTGTATTAGTCAGTTAACCCTCACTGGGACAAAACACCCGATACCTGCAACTAAAAGAAGTGGTTTATGTTGGCTCCCACCTTCAGCGGGTTCCATCCATGGTTGTCTGGCTTCAGGGCAGAAGCAACATGACAGAATGGTATGGCCAAGGGAAACTGCTCACCGCATGGCAGTCAGGAAGTAGAGAGAGACAAGAGAGGAGGTCAGAGAGCAGAGAGAGGAGGAGGAGCCAGGATGAGACTGCCGCCTTCCAAGTCATGCCCCCAGCAATGTGTCACTTCAGACCAGGCTCCACTTTCAAACAGATATTATCTAAGCCATAACACTGCCTAGACAGACAGTTCTGCTAGTGATGACACCAAATGTGCAACAAAAATGAAGCACATTTCTTCTAGAAAGTCACACTGGTGACAGTAGACAAGGATCACAGTTAGCAAGCTGGAAGTCCAAGTCAGCCCTAGATTTCCAAAAATATGTGTACATTTGAATGTTCCCCACAAAACTCATGTGGAACTTTAATCCCATTATAGGGTATGAAGAAGTGGGACTTGCATAGGCAATTAGGTCATCAGGTCCCATCTTCATGAATAGAAGTGAATTGGCTGTCTTGAAATTGGATCTGTTATAAAAGCCAGGATGGCTTGGCCACTTTTATGCACTCCTTTCACTGTATGATGCTATGTGCTGCCTTGGAATTTAGCAGTCTCTACCTAGAAAAGGTTCTCACCAGATGCCAGCTGCAACCCTACAACCTCTGACCTCTGGAACTGAGAACTGAATAAACCTTTATTCTCTATAAATTACCCAGTCTGTGCTACTCAGTTATAGCAACAGAAAATGACGAAGCCACAAGGATAAATGAGAAGCACATTGTAGTGAGGAGCAGATCTTGACTCAGATTTTTCCAGCACCTTTCCTCTCAAGCCCTTGGTGCTCCTCTAGTAAAGCAGCACACATCCTGAACACACCTCCAGTCATCCATCCGCCTAAGCCAGGAACGAAGGAATCAGCCTCAACACCTACCTTTCTCTCCTCACCCCACCTCTTCACCAAGATTAATGCATTTGACTTTGCAAACATCTCACAAACCCATCCTCACTGCCTCCACCATCACCCCTTGTCAGGATTACTGTGACACCTGACACCCTTTTAACCAGCTTCCCATTACACATCTCCTAATTTGTTTTCCCCACTGCAGGCAAATTCATTTTTCACCAGCCCAAGCTTTGCATTGACGAGAATCTCTGAGTCAGTCTTGTTCCCAGACGTCAAACCCCACTGCACTTAGAAGGTCCTGCACAATCCCACAGCCCTCTTTTGACTGCCTCCCCCCATTTCTTCAAAGCCTTTCAAATTCTCAAATACTCCCAGATCCCAGATACACTAGGGCCTTTGCATGTTGTTCCCTCTGGTGTACTCCATGGCCTCATAGCTTTAAAACTCACCTTGCACAGCAGAGCCTCCAAGTATGCCCTCCCTGACCTTGACCTTTTCCCAGGGGTTTGTGGTCAGACCAGTGCACTGTTTGAGCTTCTCCTACATGGCATCTTTTATTTTTCTTCAGAGATTTTTATCACTAGTTGTGAATATATACTGATAAATGATTATCTAATATATATTTATATTTATTGATGAATGTCTGTCTTCCCCAGGGTTCTGTGAGCTGCCTACAGGGAGTGTCTATATTTATCTTACTCATCATTTAGATCTTTGCACTAAGCACAAAGCATAGGTCACTAAATTCCTGTTCAATAGCCAAAAGAGCTATGTAGCTTTGAGCAAATTTACTTAAACTTTCTCAGTTTCTCTTTGTTCAGCTATGAAAAGGGGATAATAACCATACCTGCCTCAAAGGTCTTTGCAGTGTCAGCTCTTTAAAGCACGAGACAGAGTAGGCCCTCAATACGGGGTAGTTACTCCTGCTGTTATTTTCTACAGCATGCTATGGGGTACGAGGATTAGTCTCTATGTTCAAATTTCTCTTAGTCTTATAAAAAAAAGACATTCACACAAACAATTAAACTCTCACTCCAGAGTAAAGAGTTTATCAGATGAACTATCAGACCTAGCCTAAGGCAAAAATATGGATTAGATAACAAACAGGATGCCCCATAACTTCTCTCCCCTAGGATCCCTCAAGAGCCCCAGGGTCTGTGTCACCAGCCTCATTAGGGAGGACTGGCCAAGGCCTACCTCAGCAGGGTAGGCCTAGACTCCAGCCAGGAGAATTGACTCCCAGCCTTTAAGAGGTGTGTGTGTGTTCCTGCCAATAAATTACAGTTCTTCAAGGGCAAGAATCCTCTGGAAAATCTGTTGTTTTTCATTTCCATATTCCTGTCCAAATCAACCAAAAGGACCAACTAAGTTTCACTGAATGAATGAATGAATGAATGAATGAGTGCAGGACTGAATGAAGGAGAAGGAAATGAAATCCCACACAGAGTAAACTAAGCCATGAAAAAGACGAGTACGGCAAGGGTAAGTGGGCTCCCTGGGAAGGTAGGAGGGGAGTCCAGGGCATAGCTTCTGCTCAGAGGGATTCAAAGGACACGTGAGGAAGCAGCACCTCTGCTGGAGGCAGCTGTGCACTGTTCTGCGGTCTCCCATTTTACCCCTGCGTCAGATCTTTGAACAGGCTGGAGCGACTTCTTAACTGTTACCAGATTCTCCATCTGTAAAATAGGGCTAATGACAGTGACCTTCCTCTGTTATGTGGGATAATTAATTAATAATTGCAGGCTCCTTTGAGGGTATAAAGAGCGATACAAATGCTAAACATTACAGTTTTTCCATAAAGTCTCTTCTGCCTCTTCTCAACACGTTCTGTTCTGGCGCCTTTGATCTGCTGCTGTCACCTGAAAATGAGCAAACAATGCCTTTGTGTCGTTAAGCAAACACATAATGAGTGCTATTCATTGTTAAAGGTTACTGAGCCATATAACCTTTTTAAATGGAGGAGAGGGTTGTGTAATCCAATGGCTGCCGTATATAAGTACAAGGATAGACTAGCAAGGCAAACAGAGCCATCAGGCCCCACTCTGGCCTTCAGAAGAACCTGTGCCCACCCACCTGAAGGAGGACAGGATAAGTGGGAGAGGACTGACCGGGAAGACCTGAGCAGGAGAGTCAACTTCAGGACTGCACGTGCTCCTGCCATCACATCTTGGCTCAGTCTACAAGAAATAATCTGTACTATGTGAGATCTAATGTTGCATGTCCCTGTCCTCTTTCTCAGGCCCTGGGTCTTTTCTTGTCTGTTCACTGGTGGGGAGATGATATTTTTCTTTGACTATAACATTTCTAGAAATAGAAGTGGGTAGCTATGATTATGAAGCCTGTATCCTCCTCTGTATTTTTCCCTTAATGCTCCCCACATAAGTGGCCCCCATCCCCATGCCAGGGAGGCTGTTTACCCCACAGGCTATCCCAAGATTCTAAAGGTAACTCAGACATCCTGGTAGAGGCCACACCCTTAAAGGACGTTAAAAAATTAAGAACCTATTGATCAGTTCCTTTTTATTTAATATTAAAAGATTGGAATAGTCTTCTAAGTCTCTTAAATGTTCCCTTTTGATTGATTTAGACAAAAGAAATAACCTTCTTGTCCATTTGGTTTAGATTTTGTAAGTTTAGACTTTCATACGCCACCAAGGTCTTCAGGTATTTGTAATTCTACAAGCTAAATCTTTAAATGTTAGGGTTCACTTTTAAATCATGTTTTTTCAAAAACTATATAAATTTACAATGTACTCCTCTCCCTACCTTCCTTTAACTAATACCCAAAACACAGCCCTCATAGACCCCTCTATCTTTTACTGCCTTAACGATAGGCATTTTATGTCTCTTATTTGGCATTGCTGTTTATAGTCTTTCCTCCATAATTCTGGTTTTTGCTGACCTGCTTTTATTTCAGTATCCTTTCGAAAAATCTCTCTTCGCTGTGCTTAGTTTATTCAAACTTTGAAACTATTGGTAAATGCTACAAAATTTTTCTTAACATGGAACACGATCGCCACCCAGTGGCCAGGCTGGGCACTCCGCCATACATCCTCCCAGATTATTCTTATATTTTTGTTTCACTGGTCTGTACCACGAAGATATCCATAAAGAACATCTAGCCCAGCCCCTTCGTTTTTCAGATGAGTAAACTGAAGGTCAGAAGGGTAACATCCAGCCAAGCCCTCAATGCCACAGTAAGACCAGTGCTTTAAGAGGCTTTATCCAATGGCCACCCTCAGTGCTGCAGCAGACCTTCAAGGGCAGCCGATCCAAGTCTTCCACTATACGGACACAAAATTATACACTCCCGATTTGTGTGATTATACAGGACACTTTGCAGTCTTTCAATTATGTATTTAAAGAATTGAGAGAAAAGTTAGAATAGAAAGTAATGGGGTAAGAGGTGTGCATGGTGGCACATGCCTATAATCCCAGCACTCAGGAGGCTGAGGCAGAACCATCACCATGAGCTCCAGGCCAGCCTCAACTACATACTAAGACTCTGCCTCAAAACGTCAAAAACAAAGAAAAAGAAAAAGAAAGACAGAGAATAAAAGTAACGGGGTTAAGAAACAGAAGCAGTAGAACAAGCAATAAAACCAACAGAAATTATTCCTTTATCAGGAAGTACATTGAAACAAAACAATTTAGTACTTCAAACACAGTAACTAAGAAAGACTAGAGTAAAATAATAATAGGCTTGTGAGTTATTTTATAATTCAATTAATAAACTGGAGTGAATCATGGAGTCCACTGGAGAAAAAGTAAGTGCCTCAATGATTTGACACCGTATCAGCCAGTGCTCACTAGAGAAGCAGATATAATGTATGTGAGCATTTACAAGATTGGCTCACAAGGGCCACCCACAGAGTCAGGTGTGGAAGAGCACAAGAGTGTTATCCGTGAGCTGGAGATCTGAAGAATCCAGCCTAAGGCCTGAGCTTGCTGTAGTGTCCTGTGTGAATCCTTATCAAGAGGCCGAAGGGTCTGCACTAGAAGCCGTGAGAGGACGTCCAACCTTAAGGCAAAAACTGGCGCAACTCCAAAGAAACAGAAGCCAGCCTGGGTGTTTCTTATTCAAGTTGACACAGTCAGTTAACTATCACAGACACCAAGTACTGACATCAATGAATATAATATAAAATCACAAAATATCACTACAATCAGGACATCAAGGACAAATTGATTAAGAAGTATAATTAATTCAAAATATTTAAATTCAGTTGTTCAAAAATTGGAAATGCCCTACAAACATATAAATCATACATGAAAAATCAACAGGTTTTTCCAAGTCTGACAAAAATCCCAACAATTGTTATTATATGGCCAATATTGGGTTTGAGACACTATTAAAAAGTTTCTAAATTATCAAAAACCAAAGACCAAATTACAGTCAGTCCTAGTAAGACTTAACTAGTGTAGTTCATCTTCCTATTCTGTACATAGAATCTATTCTCAAAACATTATTATATGAAGAGGTATTTGAAGTGTTTACTTCCAAAACTGTAGGGGAAACTGTCCAAGTCTGAAATAGTTTATTAATAAGAATATTAGGTTCTTTTGTGATGTTGTAATGCTTGTGCTACCTATCATTAAATATTTGCCATTTTTTGTGATTTCTTTCCTTATTCCAAATGAATATTGGCCCTGATACTTAATTTAGTACTTATAACTTTAAATAATGTTTCTTAAACAGAGCTCCCTAAATTGTATAAACGTCTAGTCATTTCTTCCCAAATCTTCCTCTAGCAGTAAAGGTGATCTAAGTCCTTTTTTTTCCATAGCAGAAAAGAGGCTCTGTGTTTTCCTTAATATCCCATAAAGAGTTCTGTGTCATAAGATCCCCATAAAGACAAGGCATATAAGAGAGCGAGTAGCTGGGCGTGGTGGCACACACCTGTAATCCCAGCACTACAACAGGCTGAAGGAAGAGGAGTGCCATGAGTTTGAGATCAGCCTCAGCTACATAGTGAGTTCAAGGTCAGCACGAACTGCACAGCTAAATTCTGTGTCAAACAAAACAAAGAAAGAGAGAGAGAGACAGAGGAAGACAGAGAAAGACAGAGAAAAAAAACAGTACATGATCTTTCAGATATGGCATGAATTATTACATTTCATAACAAATTAATTTGAGTATACACATTCTTTGAAAACAAAATTACCTTCTTACCTATAATACTATATTTACTGATGATGTGCAATGCTAATAGCCCCAAATTTAAAACAAACAAATCTCAAGAGAGTTACAAAGAAAGTTGTTCTTAATGAAGGAAAACTGACAGATTTTGGGTCAGTGAACCATGTTCCATTTTGTAGGTTTTAGGGACTAATAAAAAAAATAAGAAGTGTTTTATAGATTGCAGGTCATAGCCTATTATCAGGTAATAAAATTAATATAAAATGGATTGTAACAATCATTTTATAAAGAAAGAAATTATTAAAATAAAATAGCTTAGGAATAGAGGACATCACACAGAGTGGTTTTATGAAATTTTCATGTGTAGGAGGTGACTGTTACAGAATTATAATGTAAAAGGCATTTCTTACTGTGAGTCAGAGCCTAAAATGTTTGAAAAATACAGAAGAGAAATAGAGAGGTGGCTGAACCTTGAAGCATAAGAGAATAAGAATTATAGGGAAAGCTTTCAGCCAGTGTGGTAATTTACAGCAGATTATTTGTAAATTCATTAGAATTTAGGAGGCATCCTCCTATAGAAATAATAGCTTAAGTAAAGACTGGATTCCCAGGTAAAAATCACAAAAGCCTGATTTAACTTACAAGTATTATATAAATAATAAGAGTTTGTAGGCTATGATATGCTATGATTAACACAACCTGACATGGTACAGTAAAACAATGCAGTATAAAGGAATTATTATAGTGACTATAGCCCTAAACCAGTATTCTTATTTCAATCTCTCCAACTCATAAGACTCTTTGGCAAGCTGTTTCAAAGATCATCTAAAATCACAGGATTTCAGTTACTTAACATAATGCATATATATATTTCAAAATATTAACATTTGATAGTGAATCACTTAAAATGTCGTATTTTGTACTGCCACTTGCTTTACTATATTTGTCACCTCAATCTTTCTGCTGAATTAAAACCAATCACCCTTTCTCTCACTGTCTTCCCCCGAAAAGAACAAAAAAAGTACTAAATAGGCAAAAACTTTTAAGAAATTTAAATAGACAATGGTAAGATCCAAGGATGTATTTGTTTTAAGGAATAATATTTTTAATTCTGTCCTTATGATAACTCTCTCATGTTCAAGTTTTTGGTGCCTCTAAACAAAGCAGCAAAAGAATAAAGAGTTATATGCAACTGCCAAGTTTAATAAAAATCTGCAGAAGGGAAAGTCATCTTTCATAAGAGTCACAGAATAATGAATGAGCATATAATCCTCTGAGCTTACTTTGTCCTATGTTACAACAATAAGGGAATTACATCCTGATGATTATTTGACTTCAATAACGTAAGAGAATTGATCTCAGCACCATACAATTCACATGTTGATCATATATAGCTAGGTATATACATCTTCTAGATAAGTGTGTTCAGACAGGAAGACAGGAGGAGAAAATTTAACCTTATGAAACACTTTCAATGTGTGGGGTACTATATTTGATCCACTACATGCATTATTTTAGAAGCATAATGAAACATGTATATTTTGTATTACTAGTTTCACTTTACAGTTAAAGAAACTATATCAGTTTTCTGTGACTGCTATAACAAATTACAGCAAACCTAGTGATTTAGTATGAATATATTATCTACCCTACAGTTCTATAGTTCAGATGTCTAAAATGGGCCTCGCTGTTTAAACTCAAGATGTCAGTAGGCAGCATTCCTTTTGCAGGCTCAGGGGAAGGGGGACCCTTTTGGCCTCGACCCTTCATTTTCAAAGTCAGGGACATTGGGCTGAGTCTTTTTCAGGCCACCATC
>NW_004955439.1:6875018-7088035 GCF_000276665.1 Chinchilla lanigera
GCCACCATGCCTGGCTTAATTCCCTTTTGCCATGCACATCACCTAACATATTTATGTGTTTCAGAGATTCAGATGTGGTCATCTTTTCGAGACCAGTATTCTATCTCCCATAAAAGCTGAGTTCCAAAAAGGTTGGGTACTTTGGCCAATGGTACAGCTTGTATCAAGCTGTCCCCCTAAAAGCCTCATGCACTCAAAGAGGGGACTTTTGGAAGAAAATTGGATGATTGGGGCCTATAGCTGACTTTCTGTGAGGAGGCGGGCCTGCTGGAGATGGATCACAGAGGGTAAGACCCGGAAGGTGTACTGTATCTCCTTCCTGACTCTCCCTTCTCTTTCTCCTCCCTTCTCCTCCTTCCTGGCTGCTATGATGTAAGCATCTTTCCTGCGCTCTGCTCCTCTGCAGTGCCACATCTGCCTGAGAGCTCGCTGAGCAGGGACTGTGACCTTGACTCAAACTAAATCTCTCCTTTCAATTGTGCGTATCAGATATTGCATCTCAGTGACAAGAAAGTGACTAAGACACCTGCCTAAGGTCATGTAATAAGTGAAAAGGCAGAAACTGGATTCTCACCCAAACTTGCCCAACTCTACCTCCCATGCTCTATGCACTATTCCTTGCTGTGCAGTTCAGATATTTAAAATTTGCAACAATCCCCATAATTTGGCTCCAATCAAGAAATAGATCTTGAGCTCAATGTGGCAATTAGTGTGTCACGTACCACACTAGTGCTAGCTACACAAAGGTGAATAAAACACATCATTCTCTTTGAAGAGCTGAGAATCTGACAAAGGAGACCCTGACATAATATTATCATAGTACAATGCAGTGTATGATTATTCAAGTTATATGGCAGTGCATTATGTACTCTGCTGGATTTACAAAAGGCAGTACTATAGGAGCTCAAAGTGGGACACATCAGGAGGAGAGCAGGGAGCATAGCAAGAAGACAATATCAAGAGGCTTCTCACAGGAGTCAAGCCATTGTTGGACCCAGAAAGATGAAGAGGATTCCACCCAGCAGAGTAAATAAAGCAAGTTCCATAGGAATTCTTGTGGAATAGCTGGTCCCAGGATACACTAGAGGAAACAAAAAGAGAAGCATGACAGGCATGAACCAGAAGTGAGTTTGGACACAGACTGTATCAACATTGAATGGCACAGTAAAGGGTTTGAATTTTTTCCTTTTAAATGAGAAACAAGAACCTGGAAACAGTTCAAGCAAAAGACAAGCATAAGCAAATCTGGCTTAGAAGAATAAGTTCACTGTAAAGATCGATGCAACTATTTCATGACAGATGCTCTTGTGAAGAAATGCAAAATGGTCTACACTAAGTTCTACCCAGAATGTTAGTTTGAGGACAGCTTTGATTTTGAAAGTTGTGTATTCCTGTGAAAATAAGGTATATCCTAACTAATCATAGGAGACTATTTTTATTCATTCATTTAGAAAATATTTGTTAAATATCCATTATATAATGTACATTGTGCTAGGTGAATAATCAGTACACAATTTTAATAAGCAGATATTACACTGTTTTCATGGATCCTACATTTCAGTGGGGAAGACTGAAATATATGCACAGAAAAATAAGTAGATAGCAAAAATGATAGCTAAACCAAAAGACAGTTGTACTGAAGCAGGCAAACAAGGCTTGAGATAGAGCTACCAAAGAGGTAGTCTCCTAGACAGAAATGACAGAGTGATATCTGGTCTGAATGGCATACTGTACTCATTAAAATATTGAAATAGGACACAGCCACATCTGCCAAAAATAGATGCTTGCAGTCTCCTCATCTACCCCCTCACTGGTGCCTGAGCCACGCTGGATTTTCCCTGAGGAATGCCTAGAAGTTCCCCTAGAGCAGCAATCAAGGACTTAATGCTTGGCCTAAGGAGGGGCTCCAAGATCTTCCTCCAGCTCTGTGATCTCTGTCATCCTTTCTGATTGCTAAGCATTGTATACTGTTAATAGGTCATTTAGCAGAGACATATATGGAGAGGAAGGGAAGTAGTTTTTCTGAGCCCCTTCTACCAAAATAGAAATGTGCTGATTGACGTTAATACTCTGCATTTTGGTGTTTTGTTTTGCTTTGTTTTGTTTTGTTTTGTTTTGTTTTGTTTTGTTTTGTTTTGTTTTAACTAGGGATAGAACCTAGGGCCTTCTACTGGTCTACACTACCAGTCTAGTTGGTTTTATGTTTGTCTTTGGGCGTTTTGTTTTATTTTCTTTCATTTGAGATGCCATATCACTCAATCATTAAATTGCCAGGCAGGACTCAGACTTGTGACACTCCTGCCTCTGCCTCCTAGGGTGTTGAGATTATAGGCATTCAACACAATGCCTGGTTTAAAGCTCTGCTTTAAAAAAAAAAAAAAAAAAAGAACTAAAAGGACCAAGAATAGTGATGCACACCTATCATCCCAGCATCCAGGAGGCTGAGGAAGGAGGATCGCCATAAGTTTGAGGCCAGCCTGGGCTCCATAGTGAATTCAAGACAAGCCATGGCTACATAGTGAGATCCTGCCTCAAAAAACAAACAAAAAGAAAACTAAAAGAGACAACATAAAAGCAAAACCTTAAGGAAGGGCAGTCATAGGTAAATGAACTTCCTGTCTTGTTAGGATTTGTCAAGAAAATTTCTTGATGAGATCACCTTGAAGTTAAGACAGAAAAAGAGACAGTTTTAAGCAGCTGAAGAGTGGGAGGTGATCATCTCAAGCAGAGAAAACCTCATGTGCCAGAAAAGAAAGAAGCAGGAGCTTGGCATGTTTGAGGAACTGAGACATTGCACATGGCTGAAACTTACAAGGAAGGTAGACAAATTCACATAAGAAGAGAGATCAGTTCTTTAGGCCATAGTAAGAAATTGTATTTTTAAGAGACAGCTTTTATGGATTTTTAAGAGAATCCCCACGCAGATGAGCAAAGTGATCCAATTTTCATTTTTAAGATCATTTTGCTGCTGAATATAAAGGGATTATAGAGCCAGAAGATTCAAAGTGTTACAAGAATATATAAGGAGGAGATGCTGACAAGGGAAATGAAAGAGAAGGCAAGAATAACACCTACTGTCAAGATGGAATTTCAGGAGTCAGTGATGGAGGTAAGATACAGGTGTTGAGGGGAGGAGGCAGGGGACCCCTAGGTTTGCAGGGTGAGTTGCTGTGCAGGAAAGTTTTGTGTAAAGTATCATGCATTTTAGGAAAGAAGAAAAAAGAGAGTCTCAAATTGAGAAAGTGTATCCTGAATAAAGAAGTCAGCATGTGGGAAAAGGAAAGGCATAAGTTTAGTGTAGTGGAGAGAACAGACCACTCTAAAGAATCACCATGAGTCAACACAGCTGTAAGTGTAGACACTGCAGCCTGACTGCCTGACTTCAAGCCCCTTCTCTCTCAGTAAAGTGTTACGTGGACTTGGACACTCTGCTTCTCTGTGCTTCAGTCTCCCCATTTAAAAGAAGTCAGTGCTCTGTGAGACAAAAAGGTTAACAGAGGGGAGGCATCAGGAGGTGGGTCCAAGATGTAGTAAGTGCTGGTAGGTCCACCTCCTGCTGCTGCACATTAAGATGAGAACAGAAAGTAACCTCTGGATTTACAGTTATGGGAATCTTGACAATATTCATTTTAGAAGCAAAGACGAAGTGAGCTGAAGAGAGAATAGGCGGTGAGGAGGCTGGAACTGCAGGTTGACCGATGTTCTGGACAAGTCTGGCTGTGAAGACAGACTTGAAATGGGGCAGTAGCTGGGATAGACTGTTGGCTCAGTAGATGTTCAATTTCCATTCTTGTTTATTTAAGATAGGAGACACGTGTGGGCTTGTAGAAAGCTAGGAGCCACAGATTCTCCCTTTCTCTCACTTCTCCCTCTTCTTCATCTGCTAAAGAGCTTAATAGCACGTTATGTCTTGTGTTTACAGGCCCCCGTCAAAGCCTCATGCAGTTATAGGTGGGGTTTTTTCAGAAGTGGCTGAATCTAGAGTGTGTGATTGAGTCATAGTTCAATGTTAGGATTAAGGGTGGTAGGATTAAGGGTGTGAGTACTATCCGCCCTAAGTGGGTAACCTGGATATAATATAAGGGACAGAAAGATGCCTGCTGCTAATTACTTATAGTTTGTTCCTTGCTTATTTTGCTACCTTCTGCCCAGCATGAGCTATTTCTCCTCTGTGATGCCTGTGTGCCATGCCGTTCTGGAGCCAGCTGATTATGGACGGGAAGCTCTACAAACTGTGAGCTAAATAAACCTTTCCTCCTTTAACTTTAGGTGTCTTGTATTTTGTCAGGGCAATGAGAAAAAGTAACTAAAACACAGCAGCTTTGCCTTTGTCTCCCTTCTGAGCTTCTACCCTGGCACCTGAAGCAGGGAGCTGGTCGAAGAGACACTTTCATTGGAGATGAAGGAAGCTGCCAGGATAGACATGGCCAAGATGTCTTCCTAATCCTAGTGTCCAACCAATGGCAAACAGTATCACTAGGAAATAATCAGAATATGTCTTCTAGGTCATTTTACCCTATAATTGAAATTCACTAAAGGAATGACTTAAAGTAGACTGTGAAGAAATGTGAGGAGAGTTTGAATTTTGAATTTTGATGATTTAGGGGAGTAGGAGCCTGGTAGGGTAGAGGAATATGGTCAGCCCAACGGCGGTCTGAAGGTACTGACCCCGGGTGGCTGAAATGAGAAACGAGAAGTACATTCTAGTCAGTCTGCTCGGGCACTTTTTACAATTTGCCTGAACCTACCCCTCATCAGTTAGAGGAACAGGCAGCCAGTGCTAGGGATGAAATGCCACTCACTAACTTGTACAGCTGGATGCAGAGCACAGACCGGGCTGTGTGCACAAGGGCATCGCATTATCCTTCAGCCTAACACTGCACTTTGGTTTTCAGGGGATGAGGTAGAGATGAGCAAAGATAGGGCACCTGGGACATAGGGAGGAGAATAGATATGATCTCATTTGATAGCCCAGACTTCTGCTGGGGAATTAAAGCGGGTGAGATGCCCAGGGACTCCCACTTACTGGCTGATCCCAGAGTACCCAATTCTCAGAGCAATTTGCTCCACATTACTTTTAAAAAACATGGAAAATCTTCCTTGAAAATGTCTCATCATCATAGCCTTATTTATTCTTAACATTTTTTCAATTAAATGTTGAAGAGTACACTAATAAACAGATAATATCATATGGTAATACTTTTCAACACCTTTAGTACATACTAACTTTCTTTATTCTTAAAATGGTTTGCTTTTTCATATAAAAAGAAAAAAAAACAACCCTACAAATGCTTCCTGACTCAGAAGGGGTACCTGTCTTCATCACCTCATTAAGATACCTGACAATAATTCACAAATCTTTGGGAACAATGAGGAGACTTTCACATACTGAGGGGAATACTGATAAACACCATATTAAACATAGTATAACTGTTACATGATTCCCTTAGGCAATTAGCCTGAGTTTCTTGCCATAAGTTGCCCTGCTCCCATCCCTACAGAGTTAGCATTTGGGCCACCTGCTCAGAATTATCACATTTTTTCTTCTTCCCTGTAGGTAGGTCACTAGATTCTTTTGTGAAGAGTGGTGTCAAACAGTCATTTTTTTTAAAAGGAAAGAAAGAAATGTGTGCAAAATGCAGCTCTTAATATTTCTCTAGAGCATGAGTCATATTATACAGAATTAGAAAATACTATCAGAAAAGGGCACTTTACATACCATAATAGTCATTTTATAAAGTTCAATTTGGCAATTCCAAGCCACATTTAATTTTCTCTGAAAATTCCCACACGGCAGGAAGATATTGCTCTTTGTGGCTTTCAAGTGTGTTTCAGGGAACTGTAAAGTGACAAGCTTTTAGAATTAGTACTCTTCCCATAAATAGACAGTAAATTACTGATATCAAATAAAGTCACATATGCATTTTCATTAAAATAAATTCTAAAATAATAAGTAATTTTTCTAAATAGCTATTCTGGGATTTATGCAAATTAGAATTCTGCACTATAGTTTAGTATGAATCATTTGTAGTTCTTCATCTTCACTGGTGGTGGGGCTAGTAATTTCTGTTTGAATTATAATATTTTAGCATACTAAAATCTATATCTAGATGAAGCAGATACTTCAAAGCTTCAAAACTGATGAAACAGCATACTTCTCTTTTAAGGAATAAAGCTGTTTGCATTAATATGTGAAATATACTACTAAAACACCCCCTGCTGATTTCACAGAATTTTGCAGAGAATTGTGCATAATTTTCTGAAATTAAAAGACTGAGGATTAGATATGTATGATGATAGAAATTGAATCTCAAGAATTATTAAACACTTGGAAGATTCTCCTAAGATGGAATTTTTTATTCAGTTCAATAATTATTTAACATAAAAAGGTTAAAAAATAACAGTATTCAAAAGATCTAATTTCAAGACTCAGCTCCACCATTTATTAGCGCAGTAACAGTGAGTCAGTGCATACCTTCCTGAAGCTACAACACAGAATTGAACTGAGAATTAAGTGATGTAACATAGGATATTGCTCTGTAAGCGATGAGCCACAACTTCATAAATGAAGATTATTGGAAATAGCTTGGTATCAGACCACAAACTGCTATTTATATCTGGGGAGAAATTCTCAGGAATCTACAAATTCTGTAAGCAAATGTGATTTTGCTTTTTTTAAATTTACTTTCTTTTAAAATTGATGTTAATCTTTTAAAAAGTTCTTGTGATTACTTTCTGGATCATTTAACTATTCTTTTTATGACGCCTATGCAAGGTATCTATTCATGATGACATTACTGTCAAATGATTCAACTTCAGTTGTTTCCAAGCTGATACAACACACACAGGCTTATTTAATATTTAGCTTTCATGTGATCCCAAGTGACAATGACAAAAATTTTAAACAAAGATTTGAAAGTAGTTGGATCCAGAAAACTAATAAGAATATTCAATTATTACCTATCACACTATAACACTGATGAGCTGGACTTAGAAAAAAGAAAAAGAATTCTGCCAGTTAGTATTAAGAGCCATGACTTAACATTACTCACCAATATGAATTAATAAGATCATTTGCACTGGTTCTGTACATTTATATATATTTGTTTTAATTGTGCTTTAAATAGTCATATGAAAATTGTAAACCTAAATTTATATATAGGTTCATATAGATTCATATATCTATATATATAAATAAAATTATAAAATTAACATTCATTAAATTAAAAATAATTTGTTGACACACGGCTGGAGGGATGTGGGTAAAGAGACAGAAACTCAGAAAAGGCAGGGTTCGGTTTGTTTTCTCTATGCACCTTTCTGTATGATCCTAGGCATGGGAAAGTCCTCACCTCCTTCTATTTCTTCACAATAAGAAAAGAACATAATCTTATTCACACAGGAACACCATGCAGAATTAAAAAATGATGAACATCCTGTGAATAAATAAATGCCTTTCCAGGTACAGTATGCTGTGGTCAGAGTGGCTTTCAATCCAGAGTTCAGCTTTTCAACTTACCAATGTGACTTTAGGTAAATCAGTTTCCCGTTATGGAAGTCCCTTCCCTGTCTTCTCAAGGAGACCCTCACACTCCCTCCCTTCTTCCCCCCAACGATGACCCTGGAAGCTTGGTCCACCTGGAGGACCTTAACAGGAATATTCTGTGGGAGGATGTGGCTCAGCCAGGGGAAGTGCCCGAGCCAGCCAGATGAGCCCGGGAAAGTGCTGGACTTCGTGAGAAAGTCATGAAGAAAAGACTCATGTGTGGGACCCTCAAGCCCTCAGAAGCTCCTCGCCCCAGGTTGAGATGAAAAGAGAGAAGGGTCCAAGGGCTGGGAGCTGGGCACAGCCCCAGACCCAGCCTGACAGAAGCCTACTCAACCAGGAGTACCTAAATAACAACAGCAAGAAGATATTTGAGGATGACTTTGAGCATGATGCCATGTTTGAAATCAAGAAAGGGAAGGCTTCCTATAAATCCCATGCCTATTGAATGTACCCTGCAGCCAGCGGGGCTCCTGAGGCCTTCAGGGAGCAATGTGAGGGCCCTAGCGCTCCTCCCTTCATGTTCCACATCACATCTTTCCCCATAGGAAGATGTCCAGCAAGTCCCTAGCTCAGGAAAAGCTGGTTCCTGCAGCAGCCAACACTCCTCCATTCTCATGACCAGCAGGTTCAAGGCAGCCACAGGGCATTGGCAATGCAGCTGGGGCTGGCCCAGAGCCATGAACTAGCCTTCCAGAACCTTCCAGAGAAATCCCAAAAGTCCTGCCAGAGCCTCTCCTATGGAAGAATTCTCACATGACAACAACTCTCCTCACATTCATGTGAACGAAGAATCATCACCCAAGAAAGAACCAAAGCCAGCTAAGGAGCTGAAGCTTCTGTTCGGTAAGGAATCCCAGAAACTGACAACCAACAGCCAACAGTCACCTGATACAAAACCAGGAGTCCATCATTCAGCTGCAGAAGGCAGGTCTGGTCCACAAGCACACCAAAGAGCTAGAGACGCTGAAGAGCCTGCGCAAAGACACAGTGCCCTCTCCCCCAGGGGCAGCACCGACATCAGGCTGGAGGCCAGCATCCCCAGTACAGCCAGGAGCCCCTCCCTTCACTGTGGACTCTGGTCCATCCCTCACATGTTGATTTGTTTTAACCAAAGTCACCCAGGCTTTCCTCTGTCTTGCCATAGGAGGAAACAAAAAGAACTTACAGCACAAGAAGAAAGGAAAGATATCAATGCGTGGGCAGGGAGGCCTAGAAACTGTCAGTCAGTAGACACATACTCTGTGCTCTTTGAGAAGAATCATGGTTTAAAGAACATGTGCAGTTATGTACTCATATTCACAATATTCCACCTGCATCATGAGGAAGAAGAGTCACGGTGAGGACGTCACCCCTGCCCACTTTCATTCCAGCCCTCTTGAGCAAACGCTAGGGTGGCAACGTGAGTCCCATCTCTGTTCTTGCTATGCTTTCTGTTTTCAAAATACAATAATGTCCAAGGCTCATTGCAAGGAATAATATTGTGTCCAAAAGAGTTTTTCAAATAAGGTTTTTATTTGCTCTGTTAGTACCCAAAACATGTCACGACTTTCAGGTTGACTGCACGAGCAGACCACTACTAGGTAAAGTCAGCAAATGCATCCAACCCTGTTGTTGAACTTGCGCTGTGCAAAGAGGCGATCACGTGCTCAGTGAGAGTCTGGTCCTGTCCTGGTTCTGCTGTTGTGACTGGGTGATGTGCACTAGGACAGCGCTCAGGTGAGGTGGGGACATGTGTGTTGTGTTCTCAGTTGTTGCTAGTGGGAAAGTGCTAGGGAGGGGGAAGGACCCCAAAGCATCGTGGAGCCTCATCTGCTACTGAACCACCTGTGGTTGTGTTTAGGTTTGGGGAGTACTTCAATATCGGGTGGAGGTGGTTGCTCTGAGTTGGATTGTCCTCCAGAAAACTTAACCCATGTGGTCATTAGGTCCCGTCTACTCTTCTGTTGTTTGGGAGGCAAGTGGGATTTTGGTAGGGAGAACTCTTAAGGGTCCCACTCCAGGAGCCACTTTGAATAGCCTCTCTGAGCAGAATGAGACTGATGGAACACTTCACAGATGTTTACATCTATCTCTCCCTGCGGGGAAAGCCTCGCTTCCTGTTTCTGCAGCTCTCCCCAGCAGCAGTGACAGAGTGGAGAAGACTGTAGCCCAAGACTTGTTTCTGGGTAGCACCTTGAAGAACCCGGTAAACTCAGTGTGGCTTGCAGTTTGGGGCTTAAATCCAGGGGCTCACCTGGTATCTGTCAGCAAAGTGGAATTCTAAAAATATTTTCAAGAAAGAGAAGCACCTTGATTCAGGGAGAAGGTTCGATTCATGGGTATACAAACTATGATATACAGCCTCAGTGGGCCAAGAATGTTTTTTTTTGTTTTTTTTTTCTGAGACAGGGTCCTGCCATGTAGTTCAGGCTGGTCTTGAACTCACTATGTAGCCCAGGCTGGCTTCAAACTCATGCAGATCCTCCTGCCTCAGCCTCCCACGTGCTGGAATTACAGGCATCTCCCACCACACCCAGATGATTTTTACATTTTCAAGGCATCAAAAAAAAAAAAAAATAATAATATGCAACAGAGTCCACACAAACCCTCAGATAATTACAAGTACTGACTGGCACTTCATAGATGTTTGCTGCCCCTGGTTTTATTTAACAACACAGGCCTACCCATGGGCCTACAGCAAGAAATAAGCCAAATTTGAAAGCCTCCTGTGTCTCACTGACACCTCAGACCAAACTGTCCCCTCCTCCCACCCCAGGCCTTGCCATCCTGCCTCTCCTGTGCAGGATGAGTAGTTAGGTATGTAGGGAACATAGAGGCTTCCCCACATTTCCATCGTGCCCTCAGCTGGGTCAGACAGATTAGTGAAACCAGAAAGGCTTCAGGGCTGACCAAGTTCAGCAAACAGATGAATGAGTCACCATCTTTCACTGGCCAGAACTGGGTCCCCAAAGCAGCTGTTGGAGCGTACACTCAGGCAGAGTCTGCAGGATGACTAGTTCCTACGTCAACTAGTGTGGAGAGCTTTGGCAAACAACTTCTCCAAGAACTTTTCCTCCCTAAGATGATTTTTTAAAAATATGTTACTTTATTTTAAAAGAATCTGTTCTCCCACTAGTGGCAAGTGAAATCACCTTACAAGGGGATTATCCACTTACTTCTGAAACCCTGTAGGGTTGCTCCCTTACTCTTCAGCCAGCAAAAGTATTTCTTTTTTCTCAAAAAACTGTCAAGTTCAGTTATGCTTTGCCAAGTTAAATTTCATGCGGATCAATTTGGGTGTCAAAATAATCTTTTAAATTTGGTGATGAGAGGCTTGTGTTGGTTTTTTAAACACATCTATGTAGGAAAGCGCTATATTTTTGAAAACTGTAATTTTGAAAGCCATAATTTTTCTTGTCCAGGTAAGGAGTAGAGGTGAGGAAAAGATTATAAATATAAATTGGTCTTTGGCAAACTTATCCATTCTTTTTTAGAAGCACAGCTAATATATCAATCATCATCTAAGCAGACCAGGGCTCTGGTCCCCCTCATCAGAGCAAGTAAAGCATTCTTGATTTATTGATGGTTTACCCCTTGATCTGAAGGAAAGGATGAAGGTTGTTCTTGGAGACCCAGACCTGCTGCCTATAAACATATGGTAAATTTAAAGCGTCACATTAGTGCCATGGCGCACACCTGTAATCCCAGCACTCAGAAGGCTGAGGCAGGAGGATCGTTGTGAGTTCAAGGCCAGCCTGGAGTACAAAGCGAGCTCAAGGCCAGCCTGAACTGCAGAGTGCGACCCTGTCTCAAAAAGACAAAAAAAGAAAGTGTCACATTAGCAAGGTAAAAGCATTCTGCTAGGTTAGGGCCACCCTGGCAATGACAGATGTATGCTAGTAATCAGAAAAAAAGTTTGTTCCCTAAGATATGTCACAGCTCGCCTGGCGCTTTGTCTGTAACCTTATCTGACAAGGAAAATTCAGAATGTAAATGGCACAAAAAAGAGGCAGGCAGAGAATGCACAGATTGATGCTGTGCAAGTTATTGATTTCGGTGACTGCCATTCTCAGTGAATGCCTTCATTGAATTAAGGAAAGAGGAACATTTTCTAATCAGCCTGATATCCTGTGTGTTGGGTTTCTTTTCATCCTTCTACCTGGCTTGATTCATATGATATGCCAGTCGTTAGACTGAAGTTGGTTACAGCTTTGTCTTGCTTTGAAACAGGTCTTTTGCCAGGTTTTGTTAAGCATAAGTGGAAAACTGGTCACAAAGAAAAAAGGCCAGGCTGCCCTGTGACTGAAGTCTTGACAGTGCCAATTTCCATTTCTTTCTCTCAGAGCTCTTTCAGAGATCTCTAGCAAAGTCCCTGGTTGCACAAACTTCCTACGAGAAGTTTCTTTCTCTGTACCTTCCCTGCCTCCTTGTTCTTTGTGCAAGGATTAGTGTTTATATTGTTTGATCAATCTTACATGCCTGTATCTGGTAATCTGAGCAACTACTTTGAAGATAACAATATGCAATATAATAACCATTGTTAATTTCCTGTCATCTTGTTTTGAAATTCTGTATTGTTTTTATTGTTGGTTTTTTTTTTGTTTTTTTTTTTACTTTTGCCTTTAAAAAATAAAAATGAAACAAAGAACCCTGCCTGTGAACAGCTCCTGCTGGGTATCAGGTCTTCTCCACCATGCCCTGTTGCCACCATGGAGAGTAGCTTGATAAGAGTGGGAGTCGATCCTGTTCTCCACCATGCCCAGTATCTAAACAGGGTGCTGCACAGTCTATGCCTGAGGCTACTCCTGCTTTACCCACTCTCTGAAGCTCAAAAGCAATCCAATCAGTTCTGAAGCCCTCCTGCTGTATAGCCCAAAGGATGCCACAAAGGAAGCCACAGAATGGAGCTGAGGTTAAATAGAATAAACCTTCATGGTAACACTGTACTTCTGTATCCTGTCTCAGGCCCCACAGCTGTGAAATCCCTGCTCCCCAGGACCGTTTCTCCCAGACAGGAACAAATACTGCATCACTTAGTTAAGGATCATATGAGGTAATTTTGCCAAGGTAACTGAAGGGAAGGGAATTGCTTTTTGTTAGCTAGAAATTCTTGGCGCCAGACTTCATCTAATTCTGCTAGTTGGCTGGCCACCTGGCAGGACTCCCTGAAACAAATAAACCCATGAGGGCAACCATTTCACCTTTGGCAAGACAGTGGGGTAGATCGGAAACTTGATGACATTTGGACAGCATGGTCCAGGTTCACTTGTCTTGGTCCCACCCTCCAGGTTCCTGCTGACTATAAAATCCAAATGAAGGTCATTGATTTATTCCTATATATAACCACTTATTTTGTTGTTATCTATTCTGCTATTGAATATGAGCCCACCCTGCATGCAAACATATAAATATGCACTTATGTTTTAGCACATGCATCATATATAAATGGAAGATAGACAATAGATAGATAGAATATATAATTTGAGTTAAGTTACTATGTACATCAGTTCTCTCCTCCATACACTTGCTGTGTTCCCTGAGCTACAAAGGAATCCATCTGGAGTGACACTGCCCAGTGCAGACCTCAGGTCCACTGGGAATCACAAGGTCACCTTGTTTCCATTTGGTGGTCCAGTCCCAACTCTGACCTTGGCCCCTCTGTGAATCTGGTGTCTTTCCAACCAAATGGCTCAGCCTCTACCATCCTGACCAGGGAACTTCTTTCATAAAATAGCTGGTCTACCCACCTTTTGACACTGTAATTTTTGTTTTATAATTTAGTGCCTTAATAATAGCTTGCAAATACTGTACTGTGAAACTGTACAGCTCATCTTTGGTGATTGGGGACTTCATCCTGTCCACAGTAGTTGGTATGTATTAGGACTTGAGTTTATCCTTCTCCAGACTTGTGTTGATTCTGCTACGCAGTTTGACGTTGTATGTTCATGACTACTTCAAGGAGTCTGGAGACATACATAGCACTGGCTGTTCCCGCAGGTGAGGGCCCCACTGACCCATGCTGCATCCCAATAAAAGACTGAAATTTGGTTTGCCAGCTGGGGTGGGTGGTTGGTGGTGCAAGCCCTTCGGCCTCTGAACCATAGCTGTGCACTCACCTATTCCTCACCACATTTGTACTCTTATTTAACAGAGGTATATCGTCGACCACGCTACTCTATTTTTCCTCCCTGTTAGTGTCCTGAGCTCTTTTGCAACAAAATGTAGGTATACATCACCCCCCACCCCAACTAGGAACTCTACCAGACAGGTTACTGTGGTTTTTTAGAAGTTGCAGGTGGATTCACGTATGTTGCGTTACAATGTCAATGATTTCTTAAATTTTTTTTTTGTTTTTTATGTTATATATTTAAAAGATGGCATCTTTTGTAGTATAAATTTGCAGAAGATGCATAATGCACCTTTTTAAAAACTGTTGGTGTGTTTTGTACGTAGTCTGTGTTCTTGTGATGAAAATAAACTTTTTCTTTGTAAAAAACAAAAACAGGCTAAGACAAGTTAGGTACGCAATATGCAGCAACTACAGAAGTGAGCTTGTAAACACCCCCAGCAATAAGAGAGAACTGCCAACAAAGAGATTTGTCTCTAATCACCTGCTTTCTGCTATTCCCAGTCAGGCATCTGGGCCCTCAGAGAGCACGGGCGACATCTCTCTACGCGGGATTACAGAGCCAGGGCAATGCTGGGCACTCCGACTCCCACTCTTATCAAGCTACTCCAGCTGAATCATTCACCGAGCTTGCACGTTTGAACTACCGTTTCCCAGCTCGCAGAGCCTGCGCTCTCAGCGCACCAGATTGCCTGTTGTTAACGTCACTTCCGGCGGCGGGGGGGGGGTGTGTGTGCCAACGACCAATGAGCTTTGCATGGAGGCGGGCTGTAACCTCCCAGGCTCCTCCTCTGCCGGATGCTTTTGAACCTCCCGGAAAGACCCTAGTGACACCCGCGGCGCTTGCAGGGTTCATGGCAGCCTCCGGGAAGCTCAGCGCTCTTCGTCTCCCGCCGTTGCCCACCATTCGAGAAATCATTAAGTTGTTCAGACTGCAAGCAGTGAAGCAGCTGTCCCAGAATTTTCTCCTGGACTTGAGGCTGACAGGTGGATGTGTCGTCAGTGCGCCCCAGTTCTCCCCGGGCGTCCCAGGGGGCGTGGGCCGGGGTCTCGCGCGGACCCGGCGGGCAGGTTTTCAGGACCAGGCGTAGCGTGCAGCGGGCGTTTGGTCAGGTTCTTCCTTTTCTTACCGGAGGCGCTGCCTCCCCGACACGTGCAAGGCATTACTTGCTCGCGAGCCGCAGCGCTCAGGGGCGGGGCGCCGTGGGCCCGCCCAGCCCCGCGCGGTGAGCCAGGCCCGCGGCGCGGAGCGGATCCGGGTCTGCAGAGGCGCCTGTGAGCACGCGAGCGCAAGCCGTGAAATCAGACCCTGAAAAGGGACTACTGTGGCTTTTCGCGCATTTTAAAGTTACAGAATTTAAATCAGTGCAAAGATTTCGTTGATACCTTATTTCGAAAGGGTATCCTTCATAGGACTCATTATTTTTTTTTTTCGGTAGTGGGAATCGAACTCACGACCTTGCGCTTGCTGGGCAGGCGCTGTGCCACTGAGCTAAGTCCCCAGCCCCAGGACTCATTATTTAAACGTTCACTTTTTAAGTCAAAGAAATCCTCAAAGGTGCAGATATTCGGGAAATACATATTGTGAAACCTGCTATGTGCAAATGCCGGTGATACCATAAGGAAGGGAGCAAGGCAGCCTGTCCTGGAGGGGTTTACATAATAGTTTACATTCTCATACCTTTCTTTTCAGTCACTTTTTTTGAGGTAAAATTTACGTATGGTGAAATGCAAGTTTGAGGTGCTTGATTTAGTGAGTTTTGATCAATGTATACCTTGGCTTAACTGTTCCCATTTCTTAGTCATCGTTCTTGTAAAAGGTGAGATTGCAAGAATAAAATCGCTTACAAATGTGTGTATTAATTCACTACAAGGAGGACTTAGGTTTTGAGATTTTGGTATTTCATTCTACTTGGCTCTTCTTCAAAAATTAGCCAAAAAGTTATTTTCGTGAAATGATACACAGTCCACAAAAAATATGTGTTTTATGACTTGAACACTGAGGTATGCTCAAAAAATATGACTGTTTAAATTTTCTTTAAAAAAAAAAAAACCATTACAGTAAAGGACACATTCTCATTCATCCTCCTCACCCCGCTTTCTTTGAACATATATCATTCTTTCAACTTTATGGAGCAGTTCTAGAAGTCCTCTGATGAAAATTTGTAGTTGCAATGTCCTGCCTACCTCAATGCTTGAGTCGATTCAGAACATTTACCTTTTAATGTGGGGCTAGGGGCTGGGGATTTAGCTCAGCGGCACAGTGCCTGCCTGGCAAGCGCAAGGTCGTGAGTTTGATTCCCGGTACCGGAAAACAAACAAACAAACAAAAAATACCTTTTAATGTCACTTTGACTTTGGAGAAGAGCCAGAAGTCTCCGGGTCTGAATCCAGTGAAAAAGGTGGATGAGAACACACTGTAATGTTTGGAGTAATTGTGACATACGGTGAATAAACATTTAAAATTTTACAGTAAGACACATTGTCATTAATCGCCTCTCAGAATGCTCAAAATACTGCCCCTTGCTTCAAACACATTGCTTTTGCCAATGTGTCCTTTACTGCAATTTTTTAGAAAATTGGAACATTCCGAATATCTTTTGATCACCTCTTGTACAGGCTTTATTCTGCCTGTAGCAATTTTAGTTTGGATAAAACAGCTTAAGTTTTCTCATCTTTTAATTGAGAGAGGGGCCTACTGTGAGGGCTTTTAAAAGACTGCCGACTTCTAAAATTCTTTGGTTCCAGTAACTAGTACCAGCCCTTTCTACTAGTGATTAGCTGCATTTTAAATATAAAGTATTCTCTGGGGTGAAAATACATTTTAAAAATTTCTGCCTTTATATTTTCTCATGTCTTTACTCCTGTGTAAGTTCCACATTCTAGATAGTATAATCCACTTTTCCGGTGGAAAACATAGTGAAAGGGAGGTTAAGGTAATTGTCATAGAGTGAAGGTCAGGTGGGATCAGAGCAAGACTGATACTCAAGGGGCTGAGAATATAGCTCAGTGGCATAAGCGCCTGCCTGGCAAGCGCAAGGTCGTGAGTTCGATTCTCGGTACTGAAAAAAAAAAAGAAAAAGAAAAAGATACTCAAGCTTAGTGATTTGGCCTTGCATTTGATGTTCATCAGTATTTCAGTATATTGAGAAGTGTGAAGGTGGAACCACTGTCTGTGTACTCATAGCTTCCCATCTTTAAAAATGAGAATATTCACTCTGTAATGCCTGGGCTTAATTAATCATTCTTGTTTCCTGTGGCTCCTTGTTTCCTTGGCTCTAAGGTAGCAAAGATTGGCTCTGAATGTAAAGTTTGAGTTCTTTCTCTGCTGTTTGCTTTCTGTATGATCTTGCACAAATAAAACAATAGACAAGGAAAAATTGGAATAGTTCTTAGTTAATGTGTTGTAAGAATTAGGTGAGAGAATCCTAACACAGCGATAGTTAGTGGATGTTAATTCCTTTCCTATACCTGTTAAATTTCAAAACTCTTTGTGATTAAAAGATTGTCTTTGCCTTTAAGTTTATACGAGCAGATTATCAATAACAAGCCAAGCTGACATTATATGGTGTTAATAAACACTGCCAAGAAATGCTGGTATGTTTTTAGGAGCTAAAATTCCACTATCCTTTGAAGCTCACATGCTCGGATTTTAATATCTTATAGTCAGTAAGACCAGCCCATAGTATGTTTTTCTACAAGTGTGATTAGTTGGAGTGAATCATCAGTACTCTGCTTTTCTATGACTTTAGGTCTGCTATCTTAAATTGACTCATTGAAGACTTAATGTGCATTAATGTGCATGTTTGCCATCTTTTTAATACCAGTACTAAATTTAACTATTTTCTGGAAATGACCAAGAATTTAAATTTCTCAGTGTTATCACCTAGGAATTTGTTGCTAGTGCCATACTTAACACAAAATAGATGTCTACAGATAAAATTGAAGACTGCTCTTATTGCTTTGGAATTATTAATTAGCAATATTGAAGATTCTTAATATGTAAGTAGTCTTGTTTAGTCAAATACTTGAGTGAGTTACTGTTCTATAACTTAGAGAAGTATTGTTACATGCTTAGCTAGCCAAGTCTCAGTAATTGATTGTTTTGGTGGAAGAACAGAGAGAAAATTCAGTTTAGATGAATTTAAGGAAATTTGCCAAAATTATTTCACTTTTGTTAACTGGGAAAATTAAACAGTGATGTGATAGAATATAAATAACCGTTAAATGCTGGTTTATGTTGAGAGTTAAGTAACTAAATAAATACTATATATAAAGGATTTGTTGATTGGGCAGCAACTGATAAGAATTTGTTGTAGATTATTTTCTGTTTAAAATTTCATGCATTGAAGTTTGCAGAGATCATCAACAAGCCTAAAACTTTCTTTTCTCTAGATAAAATTGTAAGGAAAGCTGGAAATCTGACAAATGCCTATGTTTATGAAGTGGGCCCTGGGCCGGGAGGAATCACAAGATCCATTCTCAATGCCAATGTTGCAGAACTGCTGGTTGTTGAAAAGGACACTCGGTTTATTCCTGGGTTACAGGTGAGGTACTTACAGTGTCTTTTTTAGGAAACAAAAACCCATTTTGAATCTTAGACTATGATTCTTTTTTTGATACCGGGAATCAAACTCAGGACCTTATGCTTGCCAGGCAGGCACTGTGCCCCTGAACTATATCCCCAGCTAGACCACACTTCTTAAGCCCAGGAGTAATCAAAGATTAATTCTCCAACTGTGGATCTCTAGGCACCATCCAGAGAGTTTCATCCTGTGGTCTAGAGAGGTATAGAAATCTACATTTCTAACAAGCATCTCCAGATGGTTATTGCGTACAGCTTGAATAAACCTGCTTTATATACTAATGTTAAACCATCTGTTTTCTATGATCTCTATCTCTGTTTTGTAACTTTTGAGGGAGGATCTATTTGCTGTGCATATTGTAACCTTTTCCTTTAGTAAAAATGACTAGTATGATTTGTTAGCATGACTTTTGAGGACTTCATTTAGATTCAGGAAAGCTTTTTCACAAGCAAGAGTTGAAGTTATATGCTACCTGTTCATCAAGAAAGACTAAAAGTTCATGCATTGTAAGTGAAGGAATGACGTATCACTATGTTTATAGATTTAGGATGAGATTTGAATGAAATGGTATGTGCATCTTTAAAAACAGGTACTGTTCTCAATATTATTGAAATATTGAAGGGACTGGACATATTTCCACGGAGTAGAGAAACCTTGAGTAAGGGTCTTCGTAGATGCTTATCAGAAGTTGGCAGTAGAGAGGATAAGCTGTTTTTGATCTTTCCTAGAAACAACTAAAGCAAATAGGTGGGAATTGAGGGAGGCAGTTTGAGGATTTGAAATAAGGAAGGACTTAAGTTTTTAAAATACTGTCAAACAGTGGGATACATTACTCCAGGGATCCTCTAAAGGGAATTCCTCATGGGAGCACTTAATGATTTAAGGGCCTTTGTTTGAGTCCTGTATAATTCTATAACTTTAAAATAGCCCTGAACCTTTGGTTCAGATGACTGGCAATTTATTATGTGACTATAATAGAAAAATAAAATTATCCACATTCTACTTTATACAAAAGGACAAATTGGTTTAAAATTAATACATTCTAATATTTGTGAATGTGTTAATGGAAAAATGTTTAGCTTCTGTTTGAACAGTTTGAGAAAATTGGTTTTAAAATCTAGGACTTTGTGTGCATACATCTTATTTTTTGAGAAACGGAGTGATTTTTTTCTCATCTAGTGTTTATGCTTCGCAGAATTACATAATATTTAATTGTATCTAATTCTGATAGAATTCATTTCAGATTTGTAACTTTATTTTGGGGTTATCACATGGAATGTGTTCCTTCATCAGATATGAAATTTAGTAGTAATTTTTGTTTTGATCCTTATTATTTTAAGAACTGTGTTCCATTCACATGTGGAAGTGAGACTGTTATTTTTGGTAAGGTCATGAGATGATTAGAAAAACCTGAATAATGTTGCGTGATTCTCTTCAGGGTTATTCTTCTGACCATTTCTGGACATAGAGAGTACTCAGCTGATGTTTTGTGCCCATACAGACTTTTTAATTCTCAAATCTCCCCATCTGGTACATGTTCGTTGTTTTTGTTGTTGTCTTTGGTGATGTTTGTTTTGATAATGGTGGTACTGGGAATTGAGCCTAGGGCCTTTGGACTGAGGCACATCTGCATCCCTTTTTAAATTTTGAGACAGAGTCTTGCATCACCAAGTTGCCTAGGCTAGGCTCAAAGTTGTGATTCATCTGCTCCAGCCTCCCAGACTGTTGGAATTACTTGCATGCACCATCGTGCCTGGCTTGTTTGCATTTTGCTTTATTAGACATGATAATAAAATGAATTTCTGCTTATTGCTTTAATATGCATGTTCCTTATCATTTGACCTAACGATCTTCAAAGAAACTGTTTAAAAGAGCACTTGCCACCCATCTCTTCTCAGTCATCCCTGTCATCCAAGCCGCTGCCTCCTAACCCTCTGCCTTGTTTTACCTCATTTGAGATCATCATTAGATACACTGTATATATGTTCTTCTCATTTGTGTGTTTTCAGATTCACCCTTCTAGAATATAAATACTATGAGGGTACAAATTTGCATCTGTTTTATTCCCTGCTGTATTTTCTGTACATACAACAGTACCTACCCTAGATCAAATAGTCAGTAATGTCTCACGTGAGAAATAAGGTTGACTGTCTCTGTAATTGTGTATATCTGTGTATTAGCTGACTCAGTAAATAGCGTTGGTTATCAAAGTTTTATGCTCTTTCTAAGTATCAAGGCTAATTTCAAGATAAATTAGTCTACACACAATGTGTGTTTGATTTCTCATCCGTTTCAAAAGAAGCAAAATTAATTCCTTCTGTCTTCTGTGTAGGAATGAACTCACCTTAAAAAGAAATATTGAGTACTAAATTATCAAATAGGCTTCTTTTTCCTGTAAAGAATGTTTCAATATGTAAAACCACTTTCTATTAGAAGTCCTAAATTAATCATAAAACTGAGCAAAGACAGAAGGAGAGTGATCTGTCTTAAGGATTTCATTTTAGTGATTTCTAAGCTAATAGAATTACTTTTTAAAGAAAGTAATAATTTATAAAATGTCTTCTAGCTAAAAGTATGTCATTTGTACCTTCACTCAGTTCTTAGGCTGTAATCACCTGGCAGCTCAGAGGAAAGAAAAACTGGTGTTAATAGAGAGGCTTCATTCTCCATGTGTTGTAAAGGCAAGAAAACTTGCCTGACAAGCAAGGCAGTGTAGTGTATAATTTTATGGTGAAGAACATGGACTTCACCATCAGACTGCATGGGTTGACTTAGGCTGTACTACCAGTTCTGTGACTTTAGCGGGAAGTCACATCTGTCTGTGCCTCAGTTTACTCACAAAGATTATGTGAATGCCTTACACATAGTAAGCAGTCAATAAATCTTAATAAATAATCAAATTGTTGTCCCCATCCCTTGGGCACCTCTGGGGATTAAAGATGATCAGGAGACTACAATCTAGCATGAGGTATAAGAGGAAATAAATGTTACTCCTTTGGTGCCCTGGAAAATCCCCTGTACTGTGGACACATTAAGGCTTTCTCCAGCTTATCCAACTCCCATTAGACACTGAGGGCTTCTTTGTCTTGATGTTGTAACATTTTGATTTTGCATTCTTTGGTTGTTATTTTCTTACAGTTTTATGGTTGAGTAGATTATTGATGCCTTGGAGGGGAATAAGATTTTCCTGATATCACAGGGAGTTTAAACCTTTGTGGGTTCTTCCCCATTTCTGAACTGGAGCAAATTTCATAAATTATTGTCTTTTTTAGACAAGTATTCCAGATTCTTCTTCATTTTTTTCTCTGTTTTAAATCTGAGTATAACAATAATAACTGATATTTATGGAGTACTTAACCAAGCTGTATTTTACAGCTTTATTGAGATATAATTGAAGCTCAGTAAACTGCACATATTGGAACATTCTTTTTTTTTTTTTCCAGTACCAGGAATCGAACTCATGACCTCGCGCTTGCCAGGCAGGCACTGTGCTGCTAAGCTAAATCCCCAGCCCACATATTGGAACATTCAGATTACTGTTTTAACATATTTATAGTCATAAGAAATCATCACTACAATCAAAATAATGAACACCATCATCAGACTTACTTACGTTCCTTTGTAATCTATCCTTTCCTTTTCCCTTTACCTATCCCAAGGGAATTACTGATCTGCTTTCTGGCTGAAAGATTATTTCCAGTTTTTAGAATTTTATACAAATGGAATTCTTCAGTATGTACTTTTTTAACTAAAGAACTAGGAGTAAAATATCTGCATTCTGTGGTAGTTATGTGGTAAACATTTACAAAAAAACAAATTTTTATAAGGTGACAATACCATCTTACCTTTCCACCTGTGCATGGGAGTTGTAGCTATTCTTCATGCTTGCTCAAGTTTTGATGTAGTCAGTCTTTTTCATTGTAGCTATCTAAAATTAAAGGTAAGTGGTACTATCTCATTGTATAACTTCTTGGCTAATTTATTACAGTATTTTGATGGTTGAAGGTTTATAGTCATAGTTATCTTTTGTGGATAGTACAAGAGCAGATAGAAATTGATTTAAAGAGCCCGATGGCCAATAGCCAGTAGATGATTGCTATTTTAATTATTGTCTTTCCTGTCATTTTATAAAGGGGCATATAAAGCAATTTAGAGGTTCTGCAGAAATCACTTGTGGTTAATGGGGACTATCAGCTTGTCTGGCCTCGGGATCTTCTTTGATTGGTGGAGCACACTTTGGGAGTGTCTCAGTGGGTCGTGAAGGTATATCGCTGGTCTGTCGGGTCCTTGCCCTTTATTCTCTGGCACTGTTCTGCTCTGCTTCCCAGCTGCCATGAACTGAGCAGCTTTTTTCCATCATGACTTCTGTGTCTTTCTACTGTGATACTCTGCCTTTGAGCAAGGCAACTATTGACTGAATCCCTCACAACTGAGACAAATTAAACCTTTCCTTTAAGTTATAGATGTTAGGCACTGTGTCTCAGTGATGGTAAAACTGACTAACACAGTGCTGTTTGGAAAATTCCCTGACTCTCTGTCATGACATATTGCCTACTTAAAACATGTAACTTACTTGATAAGACCGTAGTTAATCATAACATGGAGACAGAATTCCACAAGGGGGCAAAAGGTAGCTTATAGCCAAAGTAATTTCTTATACCACTATGAATTATAAGTGCAAAGCGCAGTGCTAGAGACAGACCCATTGGCAGCAACAAAAAGTAACAGTTACTGTGGTGTCAGAAAAGCTATGAAAACCAAATGTAAAACCACGAAAATATTTTGGCTTTATTAGTAAGGGATTATCCATACCTCCTTAACCATTAAGGCTATTGCTCTAAAGGCCCAGTGACCCCAAGCGTTCAATAGGAAAGAGAATTTGGGTCCAATATCTTTAATTTAAGGAAAGTGTATAATAAAGTTTCAAAATATCTCCTTTCGTAAATTTGTTCTTAAGGAATGTTAATACATAAAGGAATAAACATTGAATTAAAAATTTACTAAAGCAGACATCTGATTCCTTCATGATGCCAAGTACTATAGATGAGTTTCTACTACATATGTTCTAAAGCAAGCAAGCCATCTTTGCAATTATGCTGTCATTTCCCTTAAAAAGTCTGTTGTGACACTGTCTTAAATTCCTTTGCAATAGTAGCCTTCGTCTTTTTTGTGTATGCTTTGAAAGAATAAAAATTGTATTTTTCATCTATTATATTCCATATTATGGGTTTTTATATTGTTTGCTTTACAGTTTTGCCTAGCACTTCTGCCCAAGGTGTTGGCTGCCATGAGCCCCTTACTGTGAGACGGTGGTATAAAATATATAAAATAGATATTTCATGTAGTTATTTGTTCTCAGAAATTTTGCCTGAATTCTAAGAATTGCATACATTATTTTCTCACCAAATTAAATCACCACAAAGCTACCTAGGTACACCACAGTTACTTGACCCCTGCAGGAAAGCTTTCTGAGGAATGTTTTTATTTAATAACCTTTGAAAGAATGTGCTTGTGTTTGTTTTCTGACTTTTATGAAAGACATCTCCATTATATTGTTTCATGTTTTTATAAAACCTAATTCCAGAAAAAAATTTCTCTCTTGAAAACTTAATATAATTACTTCATGTAGAGAGTGAGAGTTGTGTGTTTTCTTGTGCAAACCATGAGAGCTAATGATTCTAACGATGAGATTATTAGTGCTCATGTTTTATATATATACTTATCCTTTTAATGGTATGGTTTTCTATTTTCTGTTTCTTTTATATTCTTGGTGCCTTTTACTCAGTGTGTCTTAAATCTCATTTTGGAAGAGTATAAAATTAAAAAGTAAAAATGATAGAGCAGTTTGAGAGTATCTGTTGAAGTGCTCATTTGACTGTAATCAAGTGCCTGCTGCACTCATGGTCGTAGTGGGCAGTGCCTTTAAATTCATAATGTGGTCATTCCACCCAGGTTTTGAAGTGTAAGGCTCCAGAGTTGTTCTTGAAGGTCTGTAATAGTGATCGCTCCCACTCCTCCACCATCCCCAGATAGTATCATCATGGTGAAAACATTTTTCTCAATTACTGGTTGGTTAGAAAGTCTGTTTGTGTCATTGCTGAGTATCATTTTAGGTGTTTCAAAGGCTGTTATCTGTAATCAGATCAGTTCAGTCTATGTAGCACTTTTCTCCCATAATTGCTTCAAGGCCTTCACATAGTCAGTGAACACCAGCATTCATTCCTGCTATAGTGGGGGGATCTGAAAGCAAAACTGAAGCTACCAAGTTGGCAAGGAGGAGACAGACCTTATGTAGGATGGATTTGGTTTCTCATTGGCTGAGATTTGAACCTAAATGGGAACCCTAAAGAAATACACATTCAACTTTAAATCTAGGTACATACAGATTCATGCCAAAGAGTTAAATTTACATTGTTTTGTTTCAGTCCTAACTACTTAATTACTTGTCTGTATTGACATCACGTAATATAAGCTTTTAGTTCAGCCTTTTTGTTTTGGGTATGCCAATTAGTTTTAATTATGTGAACCATAATTATACAAATATTTTAGCCTTATCGCTTGGTAAGTGTTACCATTAAATATTCTTATACAGTAAGAACATATGCCATAGAGACCTATTTCCTTTTTAATGTTTAGTATATTGTGTTGTGTAAGATTTATTTGGAGCTCATCAGGGTTTTAACAAATCATAGTAATTTTAAAATAATCCCAAAGTATATTTACATCAGAGTTAGTTATTTTTGCTAACCTACTGTGGCTAACCATGTCAAACTGGATGATCCCAAACAATATATTTATCTTCCTGCTATTATAAGCATTTTAGCTCTTAACTGTGCCTCATTATAAAATAAATCTTTGCAAATTTCTTGACCCCCAAAATTTGAGCCACCTTTCAGAGAGCTAAGTGTCATTTGGTCATTCACTTATTTGTTCCTGTATTAGTTAGTGTTCACACAAGGAGCAGATTTAATGTAAGATAGATAGATCAATCGATCGATCATGCATATAAAAATTTACTAGGTGGACTTACTGTGGCCACATGAAAAGTCAAGTGTGGAAGAGTGCAAAAAGCTGTCCACTGGAGATCTGAAGGATCCAGTCAGAACTGGAAGGCCTGCTGCTCACTGCAAAATCCCAGGAGAGTCTGTATCAGAAGCTCAGGGGACTGTGCTGAAAGGCTGAAGAGTACACTGGAAGCCTGGAGATGGACATCCACAGGCAATAGTAAAGACTGGAGCTCCTCTTTAAAAACAGAAGTGAGACTTCCTTCTTTTCCTTTTTATTCCATCCAGGCTACAAGCCTTTTGGTTGGTGCCACTCACACCCAGGATGAGTTCCCTCTTCATTAAATCCATTATGCAGACACACCCAGAACAATGCTAAACAAATCAACTGGACATGTCTTTTCAAGTTCACACCACAGTTAACTATCACAATTCCCTTGTAAATAGGTATTAAACACCTACTTTGTGCAGGTGCTATTCAGGTAGATGGGAAATAGATGCTGCCCTTAAGCAGCACGCACTGTTGCAGGGGAAGAAACCTCTACATATGTGACTGATACAGTGTGTTGTGCCATCAGGAATCATGGACAGTGCTCAGGGTGGACACAAAGGTAGAAGTATTCAGCAATCTGTGTACATTGCTCTGGAGTCTCCCCTCTGACTTCTGTGATGCCTTGTATTCTTCCTGTAAGTTGCCTGAAATAGGTATGGGGGAGAGTGGGAGGAGAAAAAATGAGCTTTTATGGAGCTGTAGAACTAGGACCAGGGATGCCCATGGTAGAGTTTCATTTGAGCTTGAGCTCCTCCATTGTCTTTTTATACCCGTAGAGATATTCCAGAGTCTGTCTTGGCAACTAAGTATTAGCCCAGGTTCTCTGAGCTCACGTGAGACACACTGGGAAGAGGGCTACTCTTCCCTTGCAATCCACTTGAGCAGTCACGGTTTTTCTCATTATGTCCACTTCTGCAGTACAAGCTCAGTGAAGCATGTTTTCTATTTTACCAAGGACTTCAAGAATCAACTTGTGTATTGGGTGAGGGGCACACAACACAATACACATTTCTAGTTGGCAGAGCCATAATGCTCTTTTAAACTAGGTGCCAACGTTCTAGTACATGCTGTGAGAGTATGGTGCTACAGCAAATGAAGTGAAGAAGAAAAATATTAAGATTACAAAGGAATCTTAATTTCATGTTGCTTTTCTCAGAAGAACTAAGAAAAAGGAAAGAAAGCAAATAATTGAAAGGTAGAAATAGATTCAGAGATGCTATTGTTGAAAACATGCAGCATAACCCATTAGGTTGATAGCGCCTGTGGATTAGGCATGCTCTGTTCAGGGCAGTGGCTCAGAAAGCCAGGTGGGGCCTGGCATTGACAAGGGACAATCTGCTTAGCTTGACTCTATCTGTATATTAAGTTAAAGGTCTTAGTAATGTGTAGAATCATTTGTATGTATGTAGGCTATGAGATTTAGTTAAGTTCGTTTTTCATATGGCTTATTCCTATTTCCTTAGTATCTCATTAAAGTGGCCTTAGTCTGTAATTTAAAAACTTACAGATAGGAGTGGAGTTTCTGCTATACTCTACAGAAATAGAAGCCATTCTGAGGACGAAAGGTACACTAATGTATTTTTGTGAAACTCTGAACTGTTGTACTATTGTCTGTTATATCCCTAACCTCTCAAATGTGTCAGAGGGAACATAAACATCTGTTGCAGTGGACACAATATTTTTAGTTCATCAGTGACCACTTTTTCTGACTGATGTAATGATACATAGTATTTTAAATTGTAGTTTTGTTACTCTCTGAAGTGTGTGCGCTCATTTTATTGACCTTTTTGTAAACTAGATGCTTTCTGATGCAGCACCTGGAAAACTGAAAATTGTTCATGGAGATGTGTTGACATTTAAGGTGGAAAAATCTTTTCCAGGAAGTCTTAAAAGACCTTGGGAGGATGGTAAGTACCTTTGAGTACTTATTTTGTTTTTAAAGTCCTTTTCTCATTATTTATAGCACAAATATTTATTTTATTCATTATAGATTTATTATAAGTATTTATTATATATGAAAAAAGTATCTGAGCAGTTAAATAATGTATACTGTAATTTTTTTTAACTTTTCCAGTTCCAGAATTTAAAATCCAGTACTTTTTCTTAATTTTTCATCATGCGTTTTCCGATGTTTCCGATTCTATGCAACTAAACTTTTCATTTTGTGATACTATGTAAATATGGGGTAAATTATGAACTGTTACTTCTTTCACATGGTGAAACAAAGTATTCTGTTAAACCAAGCAACACCCAAGCCTTTTTCTTTTCCACTGTCTTTTGTACTCAGCGGTCAATAGAGTCGCTCTTCCTTCATGGACACTGTGTATTGGTACCTGCTATGGGTCAGCTTTTTGGGCTCTACAGAGAAACAGGGTATTTTTGTGCATCAGAAACTCTCAGAACAAGTGAAAGATGGATTTGGATGCCTCACGTCTAGCTTCCCCTGCATGTCTCTGGCCTTCCCAGGACCAGGTTCCTTTAGAGTGGCTGCATTTGTAGTCTCCACCTTTCAACAAGCCTTTCCTCAAACCACCTGCAGGTTTTTGACACTGTCCTCCTCCCCTACCCTCACCCCGCCGAACCACGCTAGGATCACAGTGACCTGTTTGACACTTACCTCACTGCACTCTCCTGCATTCACTTGACTGTTATCCAGCTGTCTTCAGAAGATTTCTCTGTTGTTGTCTTCCTTAATACCAGACCATCCGTCCTGTTTTTCCTTTGACATTTCTGAACTTTCTGTAACTATCATTTGATAGTGGTTATTTTTTGTTTTCCATCCATTTCTAACATATTTCTGTGGTTTTTCTTTCTGGGCATGTTCTTTTTCTAATGCTACAGATGGACCTAGGTCACTCCACTCCTGGTTTTTCACTTCTCCCAGCCTGTATCTTTCAAGGGCGTACAGCCCCTTGATAGCCCCAGAGGCACTTTAACTTCATCATGTCCAAAGAAAATTATCTTTTCCTTCAAGCCAGTTATTTCATACCAGAAATCTGGATTTTCTCTGACTGAACACTAATTAGATAGAATTCTTTCAATAACTCAGAGCTCAATTGTGAGAAAATACTGCTTTTGAAGAATAAGTGGACTAAAACAAAAAAAGCAAAAACAATAAAAATGATACAAGGGCATTCAGATACAATGTTTCTGGATAAAAATGTTTATGGCAGAACTCAGATGACTTTGACTTTTCAAAAGGAACAAAATGATAGGAATTAACAATGGCTGTTAAATTACATATTGTTATCTTTAACGAAGTTGCTCAGATTACCAGATGTAAGAATGCAAGATTGATCAAACCATTAAAGAGAATAAAAAATTTCAAAAAAATTTTAAAAAAAATTAGAAACGTTACAGTTTCACTAGACAAGATGGTAGGAATTCACCAATGCTTGTTGCATTTTGCTATTGTTCTTTTTTTTTTATTCTCTTTAAAATAAAATGTTTTTAAAAAATAGACTAAGTAAGACTCAGCTATATCTTTTAATATATTTTACTATTGATATCCAGTTTGATTTTACTCTGAACTAATACTGTGTTTGGAATTTACTGATGAAATGATTCTAAGTTTTTTTTTGCCCCTGCCAAACAGATCCTCCAAATGTACACATTATTGGAAATCTGCCTTTCAGTGTGTCAACTCCACTGATTATCAAATGGCTTGAAAACATTTCTAATAGAAATGGACCTTTTGTTTATGGCAGAACTCAGATGACTTTGACTTTTCAAAAGGAAGTGGCTGAGGTAAGCTTTAACTTCTGGTTATTTGATCACATGATCATATTCCCAAACAATACTGCATTTTCACGCCAACCATATGTTCTAATACATAATCCATTATATCCATTATAGACATATCCATTGTAGACAGACAGAGAAACCCAGCAACAGCTCAGCTAAAACTTAAGCATGTGATGACAGACGGCAGGACTGGAAGCTCCTAGGGAGCATGTGTGTGAGTGATATGTGTGAGCCAAGAAGGAGGTGCAGTAGGGACAAAGCAGCCATAGACATGATCAGAGAAAGGCGAAAGCTTTGTGTCAGCCATGCATCCATATGTGGGGTTCAGAGAGTGGCATCTTAAAACTGGTCCTTTGTGCCCAGTAGGATGATAAAAAATGTGATCATCAACTTGAAGCAAGAAAGGTCTTATTATCTAGTACTTATTATCTAGGACTTTGTCTTAGTCTTTATCTTGGTGATGCCTTCTGTGCCGCCCTCCCCGTGGCAGGTGCGTTCTGAGTCAGTCTCTAGGATGGAAACTTCTAAGCTGTTCACAGGCAGCTCTTGTGCTGCAGAGTGTCTTGGTTACTTTTCTCTCATCGCTGAGACAAAATACCTGACACCCAAAGTTAAAGGAGGAAAGATTTATTTTATTTAGCTCACAGTTTGTAGAGGTTTAAGTTCATAACCAGCTGGCTGCAAGGCAGGGTGGTGCATGGCAGGGGAGGCAACAGTTCATGGCAGCAGAAAGCAGTAAAAGCAGTAGGAGAGAAGGCAGGGACAAGCGTCTTTCTCTTCTTTATATTGTGTTCAGGCTACCCACCCTGTAGGGGGGTACAACACTCTCACCCTTAATCCCAGCATTGAACCTTGAATTAATAATAAACTCTAGATTTACGCACCTCCAAAAAAGCCTAAGACTGCACGAGGCTTTAGGGGTAGGTACATCTAGGCACAAACCATACCAGAGAGGAACTGTAAGCTCTAAGTCCACCTCACTCTGATTGCATATCCTGTCCACTCCCTATCACCCAGGTAATTAGTGCTGTGATTCCATAGTCTCTCATCACATGGAATTTATATTCACATAAAAGTGTACTTTAGTTTTATCTTTTTTTGAACTTTATATAAATGAACTCATAAAGAAATACACTCTTTTTATTTAGAACATCTTTTATAGGATTTGCTTATATTACTCATAACTACTTTATTTATGTAACATACATACCACCCACTGATTGGCTGTCATTTTTTTGTCCATTCTCCTATTTGAGGACCTAGAATTAGCTGTCATGAATGTTCTTATATTTATGTCAGCTGGGACACCTGGGCAAGATTTCTCTAGGGTATATGCATGGAAGTGGAACTGCAAACTCCTAACTCTTGCTAGATAGTGACAAATTGTTTTTGAGGTCATTCTGCGTACGTATATCCCTGCCAGCAGTGTACCTGATTTCATCTTGCTCCATATTCTTGCCAGTACTTGGTATTGCTGGCGTCGCATATTTTTATTAATCTAAGAGTAATGGTAAATCGTGTTGTATTTGATTGTGTTTCTGGTGGTTTCAGATGATACTGAGAACCATTTTATGTGTTTACAGCACTTTAGGTATGTGTGTGCACAGCTTGCATATCTTTCTGTTGGGCTACTTGTCTTTTCTTTTGGATTCAGAGTTCTCACATTCTCCATACTAGTCCTCATTATTTAGACAAGCTGCAGATTTCCTCTTCTGCTCTTTGACATGTTGTCATTTTCTTTTTACAATGGCTTTTAAAGATTAGACATTCTCATGAGTGAAGTCATTAGATAATGATTAGTGTTTTTCTGTGTCTTGTTAAAGAAATCCTTTTATATCTTGAGATCATGTAGATATACTTTTGTTATCTTCTAGAAGCTTTGTTTTACCTATCACATTTATATCTATAATCCTTATGAAAGGATTTTATGTATGTTTGAAGTAGAAATCATTTTTACAATTTTTAACATATGGATCCCAGTTAGTGCCATTGATTAATAAGTCTGGCCTTCACTGATCTCTGTCAACATCTCTGCAAAAACATTGCCTTGATTAGAAGAAAAGAATGTAAAATCCAGAGGGCCCAGTTTAGAACATAGAGGAGAGAATCCTCAGGAGGAGCATCTTAAAACTGTGTTCTAATACAGTTTTAATATAGGTGCTGTACAGAGGGCCCAGTTTAGAACACAGAGGAGAGAATCCTCAGGAGGAGCATCTTAAAACTGTGTTCTAATACATAATCAGATCAGATCAGAGCCAAGTAAGAAGGTGAGATAGATACCTATCATGGTTCATATATTGAAAGAATACAAGTCCAAGGGAGTTTAGGATTGAATTAGTTGTAAATAAATAAAAAACTAAAGACTGTATGTAGGGAATGAAACAAATACAGTGGTACCTTGGCTCAGGAACACCTTTGTGAGCAATTTGGTTCATAAACAGAAGCTTTGGCAAAGTTTTATTTTTGTTTGCAAACTCTACATCAGGGGACGAGCACAGCCATAGCTGTCCTTCTTGCATGAACATAAATGTGACCATCTTTTCCAGAATCATGGAGTGAATTAAGTTCATGAACCAAGGTACCACTGTGAAAGTTGTAATTATTTGGAGTAAAAAATACTATTTGCAGATACATAATTATTTTGAAAACCTAAGCATAAGACTTGTTTAAAAAAAAAACTACATTTTGGGTTATGAGTATGGTTTCTAGTTGTATCCATTTACCTATAAAAGCCTTGAGTCTATCCTTTTTTATAGCTGAGTAATACTCCATTGTATAAAAATACCACATCTTTTTTATCCATTCCATAATTGGTAGGCATTTGGGGTGTTTCCAAGATGTACATGCAACAGAACAACCATTGGTGAATTCCTCCCATCTTGTCTTGTGAAGCTCTATATCATTTTAATGGTTTTTTCCTTATTGTTCTTTATTCTTTTTAATGGTTTAATCAGTCTTGCATTCTTCTATCTGGCAATCTGAGCAACTTCATTGAAGATAACCATATGTAATATAACAACCACTGTTAATTCCTATCATTTTGTTTTGAAACCCTATATCATTTTATTGTTTTTGCTTTGTTTGTTTTTGTCTATATTGTTGTTATTTTGTGGTTTTTTTATTCCCTTTAAAATAAAAAGTTATACAACCTCACTGAAAACCACAATAGTTTATTGAGAGCAGTCATGAGAAATACCATAATCCTAAAAGGAAAAATGATGATTGTAAAGAAGCTGATTTTTTCAAACACATAGCTTTGTAATACATCTAATATAATTATAATCCTTAAAGAATTTCTCTTGAAGTATAGTATTATGTATTTGGGATCTTGGACATGCAAGAATATACGATATGTTGAAAAAGAAGAATGAGAGAGAACTTGCTTTGTTAACATATATAGTGAAACTTTAGTAATCAAAATAGTGTGACATGGCACAAGACAGGTTGATGGCCTGATGAGAAGGTCCAGGAGTAGACAGTTTGATATGTGATAATGATCAGATCATAAAGTATCAGTAAAGAAAGGAATTATTTAGTAATCTGTGGATATTTGGTTAGCCATTACAAAAAATATTTTAGTGGTTTACCTTACATAAAAGTTCCAGTTACCATGTCTTCAAAACCATGTAGGATCTGATATGCTGTTAGTTCTATGGAGTATATTTTTCACTTAAAATATTGTATTTTTACCTCCAAAAGTTCTATTTGGAACTTCTTTATATCTTCCTTTTGCTCGTTGTGTTCATGCTTTCCTTGCTATTTTTGTACCTGCCAGTATGTCTGATATGTGTAGCAGCTGTTTTGTGTGCTGCTGGCGATGGAACCCAGGTCCTATAGGTGCTGTGTAGTTGCTCTGTTACTGAATTATATCCCCTTTAATAGTTGTTTCAAGATCCTTGCCTAGCAATTTCATTGACTCTCTCATTTCTGTGCTTTTTCACTCATAGATTGTTTTTCATCCTTTTTATGATGCTATTTTTCTACTCTTTGCAAACTTGATAATTTCTGAAGAGAGACCAGATACTGTGAGCATTTTTTCTAATTTAATGTTTTTGAGGGCAGGGTTTTATGGTGTTGGGGTTTTTGTTTTTGTTTATTTGGGGCTCTTAGATAAGTGCAGGTTATGTGAGGCATGCTTTTAGAAATTGTCTGATGGAACCAGAGTAGACGTTAACTTGGGTTTGAGCCCCTTTAAGTCATGGCCTTTCTAAGAACTCTGCCCAATACACTTTGCATTTCAAGGCCTTTTGAGATTTGTCTCTAGCTGTTGGGAATGCAGCCTATTCTTTGCCCTGTGTAAGCTTCTTCCCCACTTCTCTTTTGCCAACCTCCCAGGCCTCAGGGAGTTGTACCTCAGAGCTGCTTAAGTCAGGGTCACAGAGTTCAGCCCTTAGATTTGGCTCACACCTTTCCCTCTCTTTTTTCCACCGTCCCTTTCTGAGCATTGCAAGTATGTGTATGTGTGTGTCCGTGCTTGTTGTACATGCCACTGTGTGAGAAAGAGAATGATGTCTTCCTGCCTTGGCCTCCCCAGTCTCCAGCCCCTGTCTCCCCCAGTGAAAGGTCTCTGGGGCCCTTTATACCCCTGCCTGCATATGCTACGGCAGTCTGGGCTCACCTCCTTTTCCTTCTATGAGATCACAGATCTGCGCTGTCTGTTGTCTGGTTTGTAAAAATGATATTTCTTACACATTGTTCAGCTTTATAGTTGTTTCAGAATGAAACTTTTTTTAATAATTAAGATTCCTTTGAGAGTAGATTATAACTCAAGAATCAATGAATGGGATTTTGTCAAATTAAAAAGCTTCTGTACAGCAAAGGAAACAACCAGTAGAGTGAAGAGACAATTACAGAATGGAAAAAAAAATTGCCATTCTCAAAGAACTCAGAGGACTAAAATCTAAAGTATATAGAGAACTCAAAAATCAAAAATAGATGACTCAAAAAAATTAAATCACCCAAAATAAAAGACCCAATCAAAAAATGGACAATTAAAGTGAGCATACACTTCTCTGAAGAAATACAAATGGCCAATAAATACATGACAAAATCTTCAACATTGAGATTCTACCTTACTCTAGAAAGAATGGCTACCATTAATAATGTAATAACATTATATTAATAAAATAATAACATACTGGTGAGGCTACAGGTAAAAGGAATGCTTCTGTATTGGTGGGAATGTAAACAAGCACAATGTGGAAATCAATATCAGAATTCCTCAGAAAAACTAGAAGTAGAAATTCTATTCAACCTAGCCATTACCCTTCTAGTATCTTCCCCAAATAGTTAAAGACCCTATCACAGTGATACATGCATACCCATTTTTTTTAAATCCATTTTATTCAAATCCATTGTCCACTTTTATCTCCGACTTTTTTTTTTTTTTTGGTACCTGGAATGGAACTCATGACCTCAGGCTTGCCAGGCAAGCGCTTATGACACTGAGCTATATCCCCAGCCCCCTGCATACCCATATTTATAGCAGCACCACTCATAATAGCCAAATCTTGGAAGCAACCTACATGTTCAACAGATGAATGGATAAAGAAAATGAAGTGCTGTTTTACCATAAAGAATGGTAAAGTTGAGTCATTTATAGGAAAATGGATGCACCTTGAGACCATAATGTTAAGTGAAGTAAGTCAGACACGTAAGTTTGGATATCGCATGGTTTCTCTTATATAAGAAATCCAAAGTATAAATAATTTAAAGAGCAAAATAAAACATAGATAATGAGAATCAGGGATGCATATTTTGTCAGTGGTAGAGGGATCTAGAAATGGAAGGTGGTGAGAAAAGGGGGGAAAGCTGATGAAAGCAGAACTAAGATGTGCTACATACAGGTACCACCTCCTCACGACAGGTGTAATCACTAGATACTACACACCTTACTAACAGTAAAAAAGAAAATTAAAAAAAAAATGTAGAACACAGTCAGGGCGGCCTGTACCTTTCAGGTCACATGGGCTGCACTTGCTATACACCCAGCCCCAGGGCAGAGAAAGAACATGTATAACTACATGAGCTTGATTCTGTAGATAATTTCTCAGATAATTTAAGTGTATGAACAGAATTTCATTTCTCAGATCCATCTGTCTGTTTGCCTGGGTTCTGCACACTCATTTCCAACAGGGATACTTCTGCCCAACCCATCTCTAGGGGACATGTGACAGTGCCTGGAGTTGTTTTGGCAGTCACAGCTAGGGATTCATCCGGTGGCTGGCACTAGACAGAGGGCAAGGGATGCTAGCTCTCAACAGGAGAGCAACCCCAGCCCCCCACCGTGCAACAGAGCATGGCCCGGCATCAACCCAGTAAGCCAAGGCTAAAAAAGTTGCTTGGAATGTTTGGCCTTGAAATTATTTTCCTCAGAATTCTGGAACTCTCCATCACAAACTGTCAGACCCTTTTGTATTGTAGGAACTCTTAAAATGATACTGTATTTTCACTTTCTCCAAGGTCCTTATGGTTATCTGTTCATGAATCTGTGTATTCTGTCCCTGTTGGTCTGAGTTGGACCAATGCTTCTAATTTTCTCCCCTATTTTCTCAACCTTTAGAAGCCTCGGTTTTGAAGAAAGCCACTCCGTTTACATTCATAGCACTTTCACACCGTGTGAGTTTTTCCCATACCAAGCAGTTCTGCAAGTCTCTAAACACCAGCTGGTCTTCTGTACTTAATTAAATTCTGACAAGTTCCACCTGTAGTTGGTTAGTGTCAGATCCCACAAGGTGGTAGCTCAGTTCCACAAGTGGACTGCCCCAGGTCAGATGCCAGTCACAGGTCTGGGCTTCCAGTACTTTTGAGCAACCAGCTGTGAATCAAGGGATCTTAGCACCCCTTCCTCGGGTTCCATAATTTCTTAGAATGGCTCGGAGAACTTGTTGAGCCTATGTTTAAGTAATGAGTTACCAGTCAGTCTGTCTGGTGATCAGCCCCATCCTGAGTCTACTAGGAGCCCCACCTTATGTCACCTCATTAGCATGAAGTCAGAAGTGATGAGGGGAGGACTCATGAGTAACAGAAGACGCCCTCTCATTCAGGAAATTTCATAAGTTAGAAGGTCTGTTCAAGCAACCAGGGACAATCACCAAGTAGATTTCTAATTATACCGCATTGGTGGATTTTTTTCAGTTGACATGATTATTATGGTATTTGTGTTCTCATATAACACAATAGAGATGCAAAATACTGTACACTCTAACTCCTGGGGAAGTAGCAGAGGAGCAGAGGCCTAGGAGGTGGAGTCATGCTTGCAGTGACTCAGTGTCGGTTGTAGTTACTAATGATAGTTTTCTATAACCTCACCATAGACAATTATTTTTCTTTAACAAAGGTTGATTTTAGTTAAATTTTAGCATGAATATTGAAAAGAATTTGCATTGAGTGTGTAATTAACATTTACATTTACAAAACAGATACAAATGAGCACCATCCTCTGCCTTTCCCTACAGGTTCTAAATCTAAGAATTCAGCTCATATACGTTAAAGGACGTACAGACAGTATTAAGTTACAGCTCATAAAATAGAATCAGACTGTGTAGCAGTAAATGAGATCTTAGCAGTCTTATCTAACTTCATTTCATACTCAGTGACACTCAGGCTTAGAGCAGTTTAATATATCTTTCCAAAGGTCATGGAGTAGTTGTAAGAAAATACTGAACTGTAACGCAGGTCATATGTTTTTGCTAAAATTATGTTGTTTTAAGTTTGGGATGTTGCTGGACCTGTGGCTTCTCTCCAGTTGAGTGTAGTGTCCACCTCTGTCTTCTACCCTCGCCAGGAGACCTTGCCTGTTATGGGTACATCCACAGCAGTGAATTACCTCTCCATCAATGACACAGTCCTTGTCCCTTTTGTGAGGCTGTGTAACTTCTCAGATGTAAACCTACCTTTTCTTGTTTTAAAAATTACAAAGAAATAGCACTGTCCTTGCAAGTTCTCTGAACACTTGTTTTTCTCGTATTTGGTCACAGTGCTTTTTAAAGCTGACGGGTTAGAGGTTTCCTTTTACCGAAAACTTAGCTGGTTTGGTTTCCTGGCCTTTTGTTGTTGAAATCATGTATCTCGTAATAGTAGACATTGAGTTTCATAGCTTTACCTATAATATATCACAGAAATAGCAGGGCACGTTTAAATGCCTCATAGACTATTTGTTAACTTTTAATTGAAGCCTTTTGTAGGATTTCCTGGCTTGTAACTTGAATTTTTACTTAATGAGTTAGGGACAGTTGTGTGTGCTACTCTAGTCTAAGTTAAGATGATGAGTTACATGTTCTCATCTCCAAAACCTGAGCAGTTTTGCAGCAAAGATTGAATAGTCTAGTCAGTTGGTCTCCTAGCCTGTAGAGGACCCCCTCCCCAGTGCTGGATGCTCAGGGCTCTGTGTGAAATAGACCTAAAGGTATTTTTACATCAAATTGGAGCACTTAACTTTATGCCTTACAGGAGAGTTTTGAGTTCTCGTGAATTTGTCAGTGAAAACACACCTTTTAGATGTAAAGTAAAATATTAGTTATGCAAGGGAAATTCAGGATGAAATAATAATTTCAAAAATGTGGGCATTTCTTTTGGTTCATTTTTTAAATATTATAATTATGTTCATGCTAGCTTTTAAAGATCTGGTTTGAATTGTGCTATTGGATGTAATGCAGTTAAAATGCATTTTGAATTTTTGACTTCTATTCTGGCAGTAAATTAAGGTCCTTTTTTCCTGCGTGTAGAGCTAGAAATATTTTTGACCATTTGATCCAAAAGCCTATACTTTAACTTAAATCTGTATTTCTTTTGTCTTTTTTATTTGCTTCAGAATATATACATTTCTTGGTTTGAAATGTTAGTAAGGAAGAATTTACTTTGAGTTATATGCTATAACTCGTCACTTATTTTGAGTTTGCCTTTCCAATAATTTTAAATGTCCTGATACAGATAAGAGCCAGGTGATTAAAAACACAAATTTGGATAGCACAAAGGGATGGCTTCTGAGTAAGAAAATAAGTGCTACAAAATTTCCAAATTTGCCTATAAAACTCCTCAGCATCTCACATAGAACCTACTTTTTTCATCTTAGTCAAAGCAAAGTTCTAACAAGCCAAATTATGCAGTTTTTATGCCCACAGCAGGTTAGAGGCAGTGAAGTAAAGGGTTAGTGGAGTAGGTCAGCACATGACAGGGAAGCAAGAAAAAGGAAGCGCAGCAGCAGCAAGCTCCAAAAGCACTGCACCTTTGATGGCTTGGTCTGGGGTGCTCAGCCTCGTACCTGGCCTGGGCTGAGTGCAGTCATTATTGATACTGCATGTGTCATAGTAAAAACGAGTCATTCACCAGAGGGTTGGAATGTCTTTGTAGCTCGAAGAACACAGAGAAGCAGACTACATTTCAGAATAATCAGTAGGTCTGATTGCTTTACCCACTACTCAGCTTTGTCCAATTTTAATATGTTGCCATATTCTTTTGTTTCTTTTTTAAAGAAATTCTGTAGATCTGTTTGGAGACTTCTATATGTTTTCTTCCTGTGGGTTGCTCCATGTTAAAATTGATAATCATCATTTCTATGCATGTTTTCTACTTTAGATAACATACAGATATATAGGTACACACAGAATGAATAATAGGAGTCATCTTTTGGAGTTTTTACATAAATAGCATCATACTGTACTTATTTTGTGCCTCTTAATTTATACTCTATTTTGGGGTTTAAGTTACACTGAAAACCCCTGTTATTTATTTTAACTATTTTATATTCTGTTGACAAAAGTAACCACAATATTTATTCACCTGTGGATGGACTTTTATGTTTTTCTACTTCTTTTTAATACTACACGTGGTGCTACACCGCTCATGTAAGTGTAGAAACGATTCTCTAGGATATATTCCCAAGGTAGGCCTAACAAGTCACGAGGATTCATATAACTTCAGCTTTACTATAACTTGCCAAGTGTGCTGCAGAGTACTTACACTGATTGCCCTTCTCATTAGTGTGCCTGAGAGTTCCTGTAGCTCCAGATACTACACATCGTTGCTAGTTCTAGCAGTTTCTTTATTTTTAATTTGTGCTCACTTCATAAATACGAAATTAAATCTCATGGTTTTAATTTGTATATTCCTCCTTTGTAACATAGTTTATGTTACATAGTTTATCCCTTCTTTGAGCATAGTTTGCGGTTATTGTTCATTTGGGTACTTCTTCTATAATTTGTCTTATTATATTTTCTTTTAGTTCTTTATCTTATAATTGTTAATGACTAATAGGTAGGCATTTCTTCTGTACTCTGGCATTAACCCTTTGTTCACATATTCTGCACGTGAATCCTTTGATCCTTCAAATACCTTCTCTCAGTTTGTAGTTAGTCTGTATAGTATTTTGTTGTACGTAAAATTTTAACTTAAGTAGAACAAAATACGTCAGTCTTTCGTAGCTTTTGCATCTTTAAGATGTTCTCCTGTGCCATGGGAGTCGTAGATACTTACGCAGATTTTACATTAGGTTGTGATCAAAGGTTAGGATCTACTCTGTCCTCTCTAGATACCTGATTATATCCGTACTGCTGAATGTCTGGCCTGTCTTCATTAGAGCTGCTGTCGCATTATCAGGACCCACATGTGCTTGAGTCTGTGTCTGAGCCTTTGTCCTGCTGGCCTGTCTGTGCCAGTAGCGGCACTGCCTTAATCTTGATGTCTGAGGGCGCGGCCCTCCCATCAACAGTGCCAGCATATTTCAGGAGGGTCTTGTATAATTTTATACGGAACTTACTTTTAAAAATATATAATGTACATAGAAATTAAGGTTCTTTTTTTAAGCATCCTGCTAGAACTTTGATTTAAATTGTGTTGTATTTACTTAATTTAGATATACCTAATTAATTATGAAATGATCCTTAAAAGGATAAAAATTTCCTACTTTTTTACAAAAGTATATCAAAAATGGCCAATTCTCTAAGGGTTATTGAATGTTCAAAGTTTGTTATATTTAAATAAAGAAAAGGAAACCATTAAAAATGTTCATTTCTGTGGTGGAATATTCAAGAAATTAAATATTTGATCTTTACTTCTCCATTGTGCTTGCTAATTTCTTCAGAATTTATTGATTAGTTGTTTTATGAGGACATTTTGCTATACAATATAACAGTAATTTGAAAATCCCCAGCAGTTAATGGTAGGGAAGTTTTCTTGCCTGAGTTTTTTAGTGCATTATACATGATACAATATGTACTTCCAAGATCCAAGATATTGATTATGTTGGAGGAAATCATATTCCCCATGTTGGATACATGTCATATGTCAGCTATCCTGTCCTTTTATCATTTGCCTCAAAAAATCTAGCATCAGAGATAAAGAAATGTTGGCTCTATTCTGTTTCATCAAGCCATGCTGAAATTCCTTTCTTTTCCTATGTAGAGACTTGTAGCCACTACAGGAAGCAAGCAGCGCAGTCGCCTTTCTATTATGGCTCAATACCTCTGCAGTGTCAAGCACATCTTTACCATTCCAGGTCAAGCTTTTATCCCCAAACCAGAGGTAAGTTTCTGCTTATTTGCTTTAGTGTAACAGAATGTCTGTTATAATCTTTGTTCCCCTGAGGATGTGTCATAGGGAATAATCTCTAAAATCTAATATTTATTTATATGCATACTGTTCCATCTTTTTTGTTTAAAACTTGAGTAGGGCCCACCTACTTTTTGGAATCTGTCTCCTCCTTAGAGTGATCAAATGTCTAGGTTTATGTAGTGGTTTAATTATCATCATTATCTTTATCATCATCATCATTCCCTGCTGCTCTTACAAGTATTCCAGTATGACAGGTAAATGACATGGTCACTCAGTCTTTTAGAAAAGAAATAGAATATTTTTTGTGATTTCTGCTAGAGAATTCTGACTAAAGTTGGATCAAATATTATTTATTGAATAGGTTTTTTTTACACATTTTTGGCAGTGTTTTAATGAATCAGCTATGAAAAATAGTTATGCTGCTTACATGAGTTAAGTTTTAATTGCAAAAACAAAGTTTCTGTATGCCAAATAAAAAAAAAGCTGGTGTCTATTTTAGCAAAAGCATTGCTTGATGAGTTATTACAGAGTGCTATAAAAAGTCACGTATTTCTTCCCTGGGTTGAGAACTGACTTTGAAAAGCGCTGGGCTGGGTGTATAACATGGGGGGGGGTGTTTCATCAGTTACTGAGTTTGCCTTCGGGGTGTTCAGAACCTGATAAAGAGTAGAAATCTCTCATTGGTAGCTAAAACTCTCAGATACAAAGTTTCCTTTACGTAATTTTCCCTTCAGAAATAAAATAACATGAAAATCTTGTCTTACCCGGCAGTATAGCTCAGTGGCACAAGCACCTGCCCGGCAAGTGTAAGGTCCTGAGTTCGATTCCTGGTACCAAAAAAAAAAAAAAAAGAAAAGAAAATCTTGTCTTATGTGATTAAATCTCAGAGCTTTAGAACGAACCCTCTGACTAGACTAGGAATGTTGAGTCTTGGAGCATCGCAGACATCTTCACCACCTTTGCTATCACCTTAACACTTCCTCTGCCATTTTGTCCTCCACAGTTAGCTGAGCTTTCAGGTGACCGTAGGAATTCATTCCTCTTGCACTTCTTTAACAGACTTCCTTATCAGCTCTTCTGAAATAGCCTTCGGGAACTCACTTGCAGTAACCACCTCTCTTCAGTATCTCCAGGTTTCAAAGCCCTTGTAAGTGACTTCTCCCACAGTAATTAGATTGTAGACGTAATTTTATGAGGAGAGCTGTCTTACAGGTCATAATCAATCTTAACACATTTGTGCTTTTAAGAACTTTCTCTCCTAAAACGGGTGGCTGTGCAGTTTGCTTTCTTCTTGTCATGCGTATATGGTTACATATAATCTTTTGAATGGTTACAGACCTGTGATATCAGAAACCAAGATCTTGACTTACAGGTTGTTGTTGCTATACTCCAAGAATCTTTAGACTATCTAAATTTTACTAAAGGTTTCTTAGGTGTTAGAATATTAAGCAAAAAGTTTCTCTTGGTTTTAATTATGTAGTCAAAAGTATTTTATCATGTTTACATATTATTATCAAATTCATCTTTGATTTAGGATATGGTACCTACATAGTTAATTAAATTTTCTTTCCTCTGGGATTAAGGCTCAAGAAAACATTGTTTTAGAAAACTAGCTATGTGTTTAATTCTCTCTTTATTTAGGAATATGTGTCTTTTTTGGCAAATTGAACACATTCATAGCAATTTTCTTCTCATATTTTCATTATTACATACAAGAGATTTACTTATAATTTAAGAAAAAGGTTATCAAGAAAGAGAATGTGTTAAAAGAAAACAAAATGATTAAATTTTAGTTCTTGAATAATTTTCCTTTGCTCTAAACTAGTTTTACTATATTAGAAAAAATTAGGAATACCCTAAGGAAAACTCAAAAATATTTGACTGTTTGTTACCTTGAGTGAATTTTAAAAATTCATTTCCTCAAATTAAAAAGGAAGAGAGTTCATACCAAGATGCAGTGGGCTATAGGTTGCATACTATTGGCTAACAGTCCCTTTGGGTAAACCTTTTAAATGCAAGAAGAGACAGCACAAGACACAACCACACACAAAATAAGTACTAAAAGAGAGGTGCAGGCGCATTGGGGGGGTGAGCGCCAAGAGAGGGAATTAATGCTCAGTAGAAATTTACTAACATTTGTTGCTTATTTTCAATCAGAATACATAAGAATTAGATGTGAAGAATTTCTTTTGTGATATAATAGGCTTATTTATACCCACATGGGAATATTTTTCTGTAGGAATCTGCTATCCCTTTCGGTATATGGGTCTTTTGCTAGCCAGCTCAATCAAGCATTAATGGAAGAACTTTTACTAAAGTGAAACTCTTACTAAAGGCCTTTTCTGGCTAGTTGATTCTTAATTTTTGCCACACTTCCGATGAACTTCTCTGCTTTATCGCTGAAGTTTGAACCTCAAGTACTTTTCTATTACAGAAAGACTTATTTGGTTCTTAAAATTAGACTAATTAGTCTGCTTTGGTGTTTCTTAAAGTACCAGAATGTGTAGGACATATATCCCAAGTTAGAATTTTTTCTGTGTGTTTTTATTTCATTGTTAAATTATTTCACCAATTGCAAAGAGTTTCTTTTAGAGTACAGATTTACACTTAAGAATGTTTTCATGATAGAATAATTGGTTTCTTGAATTTCTAAAGCTACTTTTTGAAAATCCACGTTCCTTAAGGATCCACCTGTTCCTGGGATTCTGCGTAAGTTTTCTTTTGGCTAGTCTGCACATTACCCAAACTTGAGAAGTACTGAGCTATTAGCAAGTCCTGAAAATTTGTTGTAGCCTTTTTGGTTTTATAAACGGTAAGTACAGGCCTCGTGATTTGACATCCATCCCACAGGTCTCAGTGCTCTCTTGTACTCTGGCCTAGTGGAAAAATCACTTAGACTTAAGAGGTATCACAGGCTCTTTTTGCTTTACACTGGTAGAGCCTGTGCACTTCGCAGTAAGCTAGACTTACTGGAATTTCAGCACTCTCAGGTAGGAGAACCTGATCAACAGAAGGACTTCAGCACATCCCAGTAGGGCTTGGAACGGCTGTTGTGAGGAATAGAAATAGTAGTGCCAAATGCCCACAGTGTCAGGCTATGCAGGCAGTCAGCGAAAGGTAGCTGTGATTGGTAGGATTATAAGCAAATAGTGTGGATTATAATCCTTAAGACATATAGACTATATATGTTTTATCTGTTCATATGCATGATATACTATACAAAACAAGTTACCCACCAAAGGGTATAGATTTCAAGTAAATCAATAAAATTTTAGAAGAATTATTGATACGTTCGTGCCATGTAAAGAAAAGGTGGGGACGTGCGGCGTCTACACCTGATCTTTGAGGATAGCCTTTTAGAGCCTTCTACGTGCACTTGGCCATAGCTATTGAGACCTGATCTTGAATTCAGTGGGTGGATGGATCCCCATCAGAGAGACCCATTTATTTTTGCTTTGTAGTTTTTGAAATCAGTTACTGAAGTGTCCTTGCTGTTGCATATTACCCTTTACTTGAGAATCATTTGGACATGGGAACAGACGAGTATTTCCTGTTGCACTGTGGTCATGTATGTTTGGAGAGGTTTCCTAGAATCAGAGTTTGAGATGGGGTTTTGTAAAAATAATGAATTGAGAAGGGCTCTTGGGAGAAAGGGAGACGAGAGCAGGAGAAAAGCTAAACAAGGAGGCTCCTCCTGGACACATGTCACCGAGGTGCCGCCGTGGGAGAAGGGTCACTGCAGAGCACAAACTGCCTGCAGAGTCAGCCCTCCCTTGGGGACCCTGTGCTGGCGGCTGCCTGTGGGGCACACTGGTGCAGTAGCCTCTCTGCAGAGGTGAGCTCATATCTGTGAACTCCCAGTATCACAGTAGCAGGGGGATACTAGCCCTGTAGACAGAGCTCGGGCAAGGCATCGTGTCCAGGTTCCTACCTACAGACAGAGCAGTAACAAATTCCACAGCCTCCTCTGCCTCAATTACTTGGGACTTCTAAACTAAGTCTTACATGTAACTGCTTTTGTACCCTTCAGCCAGGATCATTTAAAGCATTTTTCTCTCATATTTTGAAACTTCAGTCTTCCACCTTAATTAGTGGTTTTTATACTTAAATTTATAGTTTTGTTGTTACCTCAAATTCTTTTTGGAAACAGTTAAGTCTGAAGTAAAAGTAAACTAAAAGCCAGTTTTAAAGAGATGTACCAGAATCATCCTTAAAAATCAGATAAGCATCAAGTAGAAACAAAATTTACTATTACAGTTCTAATTTAGTACTAGTTAGGATTTCATAAGTGCTCAAGAATATACTAAGCAATCAGCATTACACATCCAAAGGAGGAAGAAAATGTTGCATTTTTGCAGATGGTAGTCATATATATATATAATGTATAATGAATTGAGCACAGGCTAGGTGTAGTGGTGCATGCCTATAGTCTCAGCACTCGGGAGGCTGAAGCAAGAGGCTCTCCAGGAGCTCAGGGCCTGAACTACATAGTGAAAACCAAAAGAAAAAGAAAAAGGAAGATTATTTGTCTCACAATTCTGGTGGCTAAAAGTTCAAATAACATGGTGTCGGCGAGGAATTCCTTGGTTCCTTGGCAGTCACAGCCTGGCAGATAAATTGAAATGAGAACAACTGTGTGCAGAGAGGCAATGTCGGCGGACCTTACTTTATAATACCTCACGTACATGAACTCCTGTCAGACTAGCATTAGTCCATTCACGAAGATGGAGCCCTAACACATAATTACCTTCCACTAGGCCCCATATCTTAATGGTTGTATTTACAGTACCTTCCATGCTGGAGAGCTTTGGGGGAAAGCTATATCTGAACTGCAGGGATGTGTGTACATGTGTGTGTACATAAATACATACATACATAGACATCCCATATGTGCTTTGTCATTTATTTTGATAACTTTTTAATCAAAGAAAAATAAATACTTAAATACATTCAGTACATTAGACCAAACTTTCTTTACCTCATAACTACTGACATGTGGGGCCAGCTAGTTCTTCATTCAAAGGTTGCCTCTGCATTGTAAGTGTAACAGCATCCGTGCTCTCTTCACACTAGATTGTAGCAGTAACTCAGCTGTGACAACCGAAACTGTCTCCAGACATTGCCAGTTCTCCCCTGCAGGTTATTGTCTGCCTCTTTGAAAACCACAGGACTGGGTCCTGAACTGCAGGGTGGCACTACATGCTTTCTGTGTGCGAACTGCCTAGGGTGTGTTGTCTCAGGCCAGCTCTGAAAAATGGTGCCATATTTATTCCCACCTTCACATGAGCAAACCAAGACTTCCTCTGAGTTTTGTGTACTGCGCAACCTTTAGGGCTTGCACGCAGGTGGTTTGATTCTGAAGCCCACCTCACCCAGGCCAAATCCATCTCTCCACTTACTAGCTAGGTGGTGCTGGGCAAGTTAGGTAAGTAACTTAGCTCTCTCAGCCTCAATTCCTGTAAGCATCTGAGAATCCCAACTGGGAGTATTGTTAGGAGGTTTGAAACAGCCAATATGTGCAGAGGATTTAGACCAAGGCTGACCTGTGGCATTTATGGTAGTGGCAAGACCCTGAGGAGCAAAGGTAAAAATAGTATCTCATCCCCAATCTAGTTGGAAAAGCCACTTGTAAACTCATAACCCATTCATATAGAACATTTTCTGAGAGCAGGCATGGAGGCCACAGATCTCTGGGAGCATCAGGGTTCAGTTTACTGCAGAGACCCGTGTGGGCCCTAAAGGATCAGTAGGAGCTGGGCTGAGGTGATAGCATTGTGGGTGAAGGAACAGCCAGGGACGGTGAGACTGCACACCATTTATTTCCTCCTCACTCTTTTCAGTTCACACAGAATTGGGCCTTTCTTTTGTAGGAAGTGGCTGCTTTTTTGAGAATTTGAAACAGTCCTGTGTCTAATTAGGAAGAAAACATTCTGTGTTTTTATTTTTTTGAAGTATGGATAGTATTACGTAGAATGTACGAACTTTTTGTACCGTATAGGACTCTAGGCTGCATAGACTGTATAAATAGACACGTTAAGCAATATGAAGCTGGGCACAGTGGGGCACACCTGTAATCCCAGCACTCAGGAGGCTGAGGCAGGAGGATCGTTGTGCATTCGAGACCAGCCTGGGCTACAAAGTGAGCTCAAGGCCAGCCTGAACTGCATAGCAAGAGCCTGTCTCAAAAAGACAAAAAAAAAAAAGCAACATGAGAGAATATACAGGTGTCAAAGCAGTTCTAGCCAGTTAATCTGTGTAAAAATAGTCTATCAGAGTTGTTTTCAATGTGACAATTTCTTTTGTTTGGGAAATAATATTTTGACCATTCAAAAGGATATCACTTAAACTTCTGCTGAAATTATTTTCTTCTTAGTTCTCGTATGAAATAATGCCTTTTCATTTTTTGCTATCCTCTTAATAACTAATGATATTGATGCAGAGGAAAATGATGATCTACCAAGTAAAATAGGTATAAGTAAAATATTTTAGCATTTATTTTTATGTGCACAGCTGACAATTATTTACAATGTTTTCCTGAAAATGTACAGTTATTAATGTACATTTTTCCTTTTGCCATTTATTATAAACAATTCTTAACCATAAATTAACAAATAATTAGAGGTACTGGGGATTTAGCTCATCAGCACAGCACCTGCCTGGCAAGCTCAAGGTCATGAGTTCGATTCCCGGTACCGGAAAAAAAAACAACAACAGCAAATAATTAGAAACAAGTATGTAATTTTTCCTTTACTCCTATAGAAAATACAGTTTTCATTTTCTTAAAATATTTAGATACATATCATGAGGTAATATTTGAATTTATATTATAAACTAATATTAAGATGTTTCAATACATGGATTCTTTTAACCTGTATTTTAAAAGCATTTCTTATACTTTAAATATTACACTTTCATTAACTAACAGAAGCTACTTCAATATTTTTGTTAAATAGAATTTGAGGGGAAAAATGACAACTTATTTTTATCATTCAAATACTAATTGGAATAGTAGTATGACAAAGTGGGACAATAATAAATCCAAATTGTTTCAAGAGAAATGAACTGAACCTAGAGAATTCTTTTGCTAGAAGCTAGAGTTGAGTTCTTGACCATTTTGAAACAAACATACATTCTTATCACTTGGCTTATATTTAATATATTCAAAGTCCTAGAGATTTTAGTTTGGGTTTGGGTTTTCTGTGATGTGGTGGCATTTACAGTTTCTTTCATTTTGCCTAACGTTCGTTTTAATGTCGACTCCTGTACATGTCTGTGTGTACTTTTGTAATTTGAAAATGAGAGGTGAGGTTGGGACTTTGCATATGGTTTGGGCAACGCCTGACTCTGCAGTGGACCATTCTTCTGTTCCTAGCATCACCTCTATTTCTTGTGATAGAAATAGAGGTGAACAGAAGCACATTCTTCAGGCATTGCCCCCCGGAGGGTAAACATAGGTGACATTCTTGATTAACACCATGGCCAGGGTATTTTTTATACTTGGCAGTTAAGTGCTTTTATAAAATCCAATTTAGAAAGTATATCAGCAAGTTATTTTAAAAAGGAAAAAAAATGCTGTCAGCTGTCTTACTAATGCAAGTCAGGACTTCTTACCATTGTAAACCTTTAAGTAAAACATGAAAGCAATCATGGAAAAATCAATCTTAAAATATGTAATTGTATGTGATTTTGTTCTATTTTGAACTACTTAGTAGTTTTAAAGTATTTTGCATTCTTTGTGGAGGAAATCAAACATAAGTCTGATACTTGTATCTAAAATAAAGTTCCGGCAATCAGCCAAAAGCTTCATTACATGTGCGTTATGTACCTAGTTACACATAGTCCTTCAGGTTGTATGCAGAATTGTTTTCTAACTGATTGGTAGAGGGCTGCTCCTGTCTGGGAAGGGATAGCCAAGTTTCTGGATTCTTTTTAGTATAGGAAATGCAGAAAAGAATGCCAGAGATAAACAGCAGGATTGCTGAAATAAATCCTATATAAATAGCTCCTCCAGGCTCGTATTTATTGTTCTCTGAAACTGTCAAATCCAGAAAGTTTGCTGTGATCTCTTTTGTGTACCACACTGTGGGTATTAAGCCAGAGACCCCTGAGGACATGAAACAGACTCCTCCAGCAAAGGAAGCCTGACTCTTAGTTTCTTGATCCCCGCCTAAGTGAGTGCATTTCATGCCTACTATGGAAATGCAGATCCCCAGGGTAGACAGAACACAAGCCAAGACCATGGTGGCCCTCGCAGCCTGCACATGGACGGGGAGGGACAGGATGGAGTTCTTCAGCATGCAGCTGAACATCCCAGTGCTGTACCACGTGCAGTCCATCCACAGCCCATGCAGCTGTATAATGGCAGTCAAGATGTTGGAGCCCATGTACACATTCACTTTCCAGTTGGGGAGCAGGGTGGCCGTGAGCACTCCAGAGATCCCAAATATGGCCAGGATGAAAGCAAGGAGCTGCAGACCCAGGGAGGCCATGATGTTACTCCTATCTCTGTCCTCCTGGAAGATCTTGGTGCTTAACTGTGTTGGTGCTCAGTTCAAAGTGTAGCTGATTTCTGTGCAGTAGAGAGTCAGATGACAAAAGCTAGGGAAAGAAGACGAAGTTGGGTTTAAAGAGAAGAACAAACAAAAAAGTTTATCCTTAGAGTAGAAGCTGGGACACATCGGGGCAGCCCTCCCCCTGTGCCCACACATGCACGCTCACACAGCAGATGAGGATGCCACAGCTCAGGAGAAAAGGTCACAGCGGACCTTGGAGACTGCATTCTTCCGAGTAGTTGTACATGGGTGCTGCTTTATGCATAAAGAAAGGGGTTGTCCGCTTAGGTCTTTGGAAAACCCAAAATACGCTGCAAACGTAAAGATACTTCAAATTCCAGCTGTACAGGCCAATAGAGAATTTTATTAGCATTGTAGATTTTTTTTAAATGACAGTTTTTAATGAAAATGCTTTGTGGGTTATATAATTCAAATACACTTCAGAGTCATTTATAAATAATATACTAGACAACTTGTAAGTATTCAAGAAATGATCTTAATAAACAAACCTTTATTCAGCAGTGCTGCCAGCTGCCATGCATGTGACCCAGTGGATTGTTCAGAGAGGCAGAAATGCAGTGGAAGAAAGCCCGTCCTGGCTTGATTTCCCATTTCTAGGTCATATCCACCTGCACACTCCTTCCCCAGGTTAACACTTGTTTTATTTTAGGTCCCTGGTACTTGAAACGGGAACAGTTGAACTGCTGTTTTTTGCTATGAGAATGTGAGCAATCCTTTCTAGTTGAGATCAGAATCGTTCCTTGACCCAAATGCAGCATTTGATTGCAAAACCAGCTGTTTGAACAGTTCAGAAGCACTGACAACAAATTTCAAAATATCAGAAATAGACACATCATTGGTTGTGTGTGAGAGAAGACCAAAAAGAGTTAGCTGGTTTTTTAAAAAATATAGAAGTAGGAAAAATATAGCACAAACTTTGTGGCTAGCAGTGTTTTGAGAAACAAAAGGGCTCCTTATTCTCATCTTCCTGTTCCTGTTGCACGGTTATCCGTTCCATCTGGCAGCGCTTGCTTCTTTCTTTGAGAAAAAAATATAATGGTTTCTGACATACTGCACCACCAACTTCTTTTGTCTAACTGGATTAATTCTGAATGATGTATCAGAGTGGTTCGGACAGATTTGTGTGTATTCTGCAAAAAGTAGGGTGGGCTTTTGATCCAAACAGTCTGGCTGGTTCTTGGTTTTGGGCTTTCAGTATCCTCTTTGGGAAAATGAGGGTCTTAGTACTTATACCACAGGGTTAGATAAGTTGATTCATTTTAAGAACTTAGAACAGTAACTAAGCCTCAGAAAGTATTGAGTGACTTATAACTGACATCAGTGGTATTTTTTATTTTTATTTATTTTGTATCATAAAACCATTGATGTTTAAAAACATTTGAAACTTGTTGTTTCTTCTCTGCTTCCTTAGGCTGATTTATTTCCTTAGTGTCTTAAACGTTAGAGCTGAAAGAAACCTCAGCCATCATCTTGGGCATCATTGTTTTATCAGATTAGGGCATTCAAATAAGAACCCACCCTGTGCTCTACGGTGCCCAGGTCTTTCTTACCTCTTCCTACTTCACCTCATCCTACGTATCTTCCATTCGTCCCTTTACCGCCATACTTCCTACTGTGAGTTTCCCGAGCGAAAAGGAGAAGGTGCTACACCAGGGAGCTAAAAGCATCATTAACCGTTTCACCCTCTCCTTTTCCCACAAGGGAAAAAAAAAAGAACTCCATAGTGTCCATAGCTTCTATTTTTGTTCATAATTTTGAAATGTAAAGTCCACAATTTTAGAGGATTTCCTGAGATTTGAAGTTCTTCAGTGTCAGACTTATCTGTAAACATCAATGTGTTTAGAGTCTGCTTGCTGTCAGACAGTTCATTTCTTTTTCCAAATTTATTGTGAGACCAAAATAGAACAAAAATTAAAAGTTTCTTAACTATAAGAACATATTTACAGTTCTATAATAGCTGTTTTCAAGTTTAACTGGCTCTAGCATTTCAGACTCTAGCCAGCTTGCTAAATTACTGCCTCCCAAACCATGTGCAGCCTATGATTCTCTAGCAGTGAGATTGCTGATACTATTCCCCAAGATCTGTTTGCTTGCTTGCTTTCCTTTTTTCTTTTTTTCTTTCTTTCTTTGCTTGAATAACCTGATGTTATGAGCCTGTTTTCTACTTACTAATTATAACCTTTTCTTCTTACCAGCCAATACATCTTATAAATTTCATTATCATTCAGACCTGTAGACAGCTTGTTCATCGTAATTAACAAGTACTGGCAGTGATAAATTGCAGACAGGCAAAATGAGAGTAAATAATATGACATTACATCTAGTTAGCATAGCACTTGCTGTGGAAGAAGGTTGGACTTCACGTGCTATTTTCTGCAGAGAGAACTTACATAGAAATAATTTGTTCCCCAAAATGAAGTCACTATTTGCTTCTTTTATATAAATATCGATACTATCATTGTACCTCCGACACTTTTTTCCTCTCCAGCCATAAGCACAATAGCTTGTGGCCTGTTCTCTCAAATTTTGATATCATAAATAATAAAGGCATCCATACTATGTTTCAGTGGTTGTGGTAGCAGTGGCTTTGATAAAGAAAGACTGTGACAGTACCCAAAAAGGAAGGGGTGGAATGCACAGACTCCGGTGCCTGGAGTGAACACTTGAGATCCCAGAACACACTGCACACAGGACAGACCTCAGAATGTTGGATTTAGGAACTATTTGCCCAAAGAAATTTTGCAGTAGATTTCAGTAAAATGTAAATCCAATTTTCCAGGCAAGATTTATTTCTAGCAATAATATTTAGTAACATATTTACAGCTTCTAATTCAAACTAAACAATACCTGAACATCTGTACTTAGGTCTCTGAGCATTCTAGAAGCGTCTCGTTTTCCGTACCTTTTGTTGGTAGCCTTCACCGTCTTAACTCCTCTCTGTCAATTATCTTCGAATTACGGTAGTCTCATGCAGGGCCGAGGAAGAGAAACCACATGTGTATCTTGTTTCTGAGAGTCTGAATTGTTTCTATAAAGCTGCAACAAGTTAACTTGAAAATAGCAAATAAAGAGCCACATAGAAATCAGAGAGGTGAAAAATGCTGATGGTGCTAGAAGATAAATACCAGGTTCTCCATCTCATTTTTTGAGCTGTGGGAGAATTAAGAAAGGAGAGGCGGGGAAGGGAGGCAGTTGTTGTTACAACAGGATTTGTCAGAACCTGAAAGCTAAAAATGCTTTTGTGTCACTGCATACAGAGGGAGAATTATTTGGGGCCTACATAAAGGCTTTCTTTTCTTTTAATATTCTGTTTTCATTACATAGTTATAATTTACTGTGAACTTTTGTCTGTGTTGGAAGATGTTTATTATTTTATGTTCTCAGTTAAATATGATCTGAAATATTTTAAATTTTTATTAGTCCGTGTTTGCAGTACATAATGATAACTTTCATTGTGAGGAGCTGGTACATGGACACAGCACGTCTCAGGTCTTTTTTATTCCCCTTTTTTACTCCCCCTTTTAAAAAGTATTTTTGCCAGCACCAGATTCATTTATTTTCTAAGTACTTAGATTAACAGCCAGATTAATAGGCAAGAACACATAAAACACAGAGGACAATTATACTAAATCCAAGTACACTTTTAGATACATTGTTTGTGCTGGATTATAATAATTTTTCTCTTCTTTGTTTTTTATTTTGCACCTTATATTCAGTTTCTCATGAGAGAAACCTTGTGCTATTTAAGCTTATGTGTCTGATTTATTTAATGTTATTGTCTCAAGGTGCATATTTTCCTACAAATGACTCAAGTTTATCCTTCTTTATGGCAGAGTAGTACTCCATTGTATATAAATACCACATTTTCGTTCCATTATCCATTCATCTATTGATGGATATATAGGACTGTTTCTGAGATTTAGCTATGAATTTATTTACTTATTTATGAATTGTGCAGCTATAAACATGGGTATGCATACATTACTATAGTATGATGTCTTTAACTCTTTTGGGAAGATTCTTAGCAAGGGAATAGCCGGGTCAGATGAAATTTGTATTTTTAGTTTTTTGAGGAATCTCCATACTGATTTCCATAGTGTTTGTACCAGTTTACACTCCCACCAACAGTGAAGTAGGGTTCCTTTTTCCCTACAGTGCATCCAGCATTTGTTATTGGTTGATTTCTTTTTTTTATTTTAAAGAGAATAATTTTTAAAAAGAACAATAGCAAAATACTAACAACAAAACAAAGTAAAAGCAATAAAATGATACAGTGTTTCAGAACAAAATGATAGGAATTAACAGTGGCTGTTACATTACATATTGTTATCTTCAGCGAAGTTGCTCAGATTACCCGATGTAAGAATGCAAGATTGATCAAACCATTAAAGAGAATAAAAAATAAAAACAGAAAAAAAGTTAGAAACGATACAGAGTTTCACTAACAAGATGGTAGGAATTCAGGGGCTGGGGATTTAGCTCAGCGGCAAAAGCGCCTGCCTGGCAAGTGCAAGGTCGTGAGTTCGGTTCCCGGTACCGGAGAAAAACCAAAAAAAAAAAAAAAAAAGATGGTAGGAATTCACCAATGGTTTGTTCTATTGGATATTGTTGTCTTTAAATCAGTTGTTCAGATTGCCAGATATAAGCATGCAAAATTGGTCAAAATATTAAAAATTTTAAGCATTAACTGTTCTTTCAATAAACCACCAGACATCAGCAGTACAATTATCCCAGCCATCCTTCTGTATACATAAGTGTATATATATTTTCCCTTCCTTCTTTCTTTCTTTTTCTCCTTTCCCTGATCCCAGTTGTTCCTTCCTTTGAGCAAGTCCTATCCCTTTCTAATATCTATTGTACGTTTTGGGTTTTATTTACTCTTTAGGTTCTTACGCTAGGGAGACAATACGACATTTACACATGTGGGTCTGATTTATTTCACTTATGAGTAGGTTGATTTCTTGATGGTAGCCATTGTTTCTGGAGTAAGATAGAATCTCAGTGTGTTAATTTACATTTCTTGAATAGCCAGTGATGTAGAATATTTTTTCATGTATATGTTGACCACTTATATTTCCTCATCTAAGAAGTGTCTGTTCATTTCAGATGCCCATTTTTTGATTAAGTCTTTAAATTAGGGAGGGTCTAATTTCTTTGAATTCTTCATATAGTCCTTTGTCTGAATAGTGGCTGACAAAGATTTTTTCCCATTCTGTAGGTTATTCACTCTGTTGTTGGTTTCCTTTGCTATGTAGAAGCTTTTTAGTTTGATGTGATCCCACTTATTAATTTGTGGTATTATTTCTTGTGCAGTCAGTATTCTGTGAAGAAGGTCTTTCCTTACATTTACATTTTCAAGTGTTTTACCTTTTTTATCTTCCAGCAGATTGTGTTCTAATATTTAGATCTTTGATCCATTTTGATTTTAGTTTAGTGCAAGGTGAGAGGTATGGGTCTAGGTTCAATCTTCACCATGTGGGTAGCCACTTTTCCCAGCACCATTTGTTAAAGAAGCTCTCTTTTTGCCAGGAAAGGTGTTTCGCCCCTTTGTAAAGATAAGGTCACTGAGCGTTCCTAGAGTTATTTCTGCATTTTCCATTCTGTTCCATTGACCCACAAGCCTGTTTTATTTTATTTGCCAGTACCATGCTGTTTTTATTTGCCAGTACCATGCTTTTTTTGTCAGTGTAGCTTTCTAGTATAACTTGAAGTTCGGGATTGTGATGCCCCTTGCCTTTCCCACAAATGTGATGCCCACAATTGCTTTTGCTATTCTAGGTCTTTTCTGGTTCCATATGAATTTTAGGATTGCTTTCTCTAGGTCTGTGAGGAATACTGTTGGTATATTGATTGGGATTATATTAAATCTGTGTAACAGTTTTAGAAGCGTGGCCATTTTCACTATATCAATTCTGCCTATCTAGGAACAGGTGATATCTTTCCCCTTTCTGATGTCCTCTTTGATCTCCTTTTCCAGAGTACTATAGTTTTCATTTTAGAGGTCTTCACTTCCTTGGTAAGGTTAATTCCTAGTATTTCATTTTCTTGATGCTATTGTGAAAGGTATTATTTCCCTAAGTTCCCTCTCAGTGAGTTTGCTATTGGTGTACAGAAATGCTATTGATTTTTAAGTGTTAACTTTATATTCTGCTACACTATTGAATTTGGTTTTTAATTCTAGGAGTTTGGTGGGTTTTCTATGTAGAAGATTATGTCATCTGCAAATAATGATAATTTAACTTTTTCCTTTTCTATCTGTATCCTTTGTCTTTCTTTTTCTCATCTAATTGCTCTTGCTAATGTTTTGAGAATCATATTGAACAAGAGTGATGATAGCAGATATCCTTGTCTTGTTCCTGATTTTAGAAGGAACACTTCCAGCTTCTCTCCATTTAATATGATACTGGCTATTGGTTTGTCATAGATGGCTTTTCTCAGATCAAGATACAGACCTGCTATAACTTTTTCAGGTCCTTTTTTTTACATCATGAATGGATGTTGACTTTTGTCAAATGTTTTTTCAGTGTCTATTGAGATGATCATTACCTTTATTGATTTGCATATGTTGAACCATCCCTGCATTCCCTAGAATGAATCCTACTTGGTAATAAGATACGAACTTTTTGATGATTTCCTGCATTCTTGTTTGCCAGTATTTTATTGAGGATTTTGCATCTACGTTCATTAAGGAGATTGGCCTATAGTTCTCTTTTTTTGTTAGGTCTTTTCCTGGTTTTGGAATCAGGGTAATGCTGTACTATGACTTTGGGAGTGACTTTGGGAGGACTGCTTCCATAGTAATGCTGTTAGGAGACAATCACCCACAATCCCACAGTGAAAGAGAGAAGAATCATCGGCTCATTTCTGATCATGTGACATTAGACATCACATATTACTTGTATTTTTTATGTTTGTTTTTTTTTGGTTTTTCTCCGGTACCGGGAACCGAACTCACGACCTTGCGCTTGCCAGGCAGGCGCTTTTGCCGCTGAGCTAAATCCCCAGCCCCATATTACTTGTATTGATATCGCTTGTTTTTCAAGTTAAAATTTATTAGAAATGTTTGCTTGTCTTGTGGAACATTCACAGAACAAGTTACTTGCAGTCTAAGGTTTTATTGTATTTTTGGTTTTGGTTTAACTTTTCCAAGTGCCGCATTTAGCAAGATACTCTTTTCCTCTCTTAGAAATCTCATGTCTGTGAATTTTCTTTTTAGCCATAATGTTGTACTTTTGATATATAGGCTTTCTTCTTTTATTTCATGGAAATACATAAACAGTTTCATATATAAATACTGAGTGAAGTAAAGTTGAATTGCAGGCATAATAATAACATTGCTGTGACTGTTGTAGTAACCCCTCCCCTATTGAAGAAATGCTTCCAGGTCCCTTTAGCATCCTGGCTGGTTTGGCTCCTTGCTGGGAATTGTCAGTGTAGACACACTAACCAGTGACAGGTAGACGGACCAACCTGCTCCCAGCTCTGACTACTGTAGAATGAAGCATAAATGTGCAGGTGTATTTAAAAATGTAATGATGCTGGCTAGGTATGGGGGCACATACCTGTAACCCCAGCACTCTCGGACGCTGGCACGGGAGAATCTTAAGTTTGAGCTCAATGTGGACAACTTAGCAAGACTCTGTCTCAAAATCACTTTGAAAGGGACTGGAGATGTAGCTTAGTGTAGACCTTGGGATTAATCCTCAGTACTCCAAAAAGAAAGAGAGAGGGAGAAGGAGAAAGGAAAAGAAAGAGTAAAGAATATACTGTCTAGTTATGATGTGAACATTAAAAATGTAAATCTTTTAAGTCTGGAGACTTCTCTAAGTAGATGATAGGGCCCCTTAATTTAAGTCTCTTGCCTGACCACCACCCCCCAGACTCCCCAGGCTGTGTTTGCATCTGCCACTTGACATCACCGATGGGCACTGCAGACCCGACATGGCACAAAGCTGAACTCTTCACTGTCCCCAGCCCCAAGGCACTGTGATATTTCATTCTCAGTCTGCACCTGTGAGGGCAGAGGAATCCACACTTCACAGGTAAGAAAGCCTAGCTACAAGGAAGTGATGTGACTAGGTAAACAGTTGATTTGTAGTAATAGGATCAAGGCCCAGAACAGTGCAGTTTTTGAAGCTTTCCACAGTACAGAGCAGTGTTCCGCCTCCACTTCCAAAGGAGCGCACATCTGGGTCTGCATCTTGTCCTGCTGACCACTGCTTTTCTGGGAGTCTTTGTGAACCACGGACAGACATAAACCCTGAGTCACTACAGCTTCATGTGTAATGTTTACTTCTCACTCAAGCAGAGTTCTTTTTGGGTCAGTCAATTTACGGTAAATTTTTCTTTGAAACATTTTCATGTATTTCTAAGAACAAGTTCTGTGTGATCCTTAATGTGTTGTGTTGCTTAGTGCTGCTCGCCTGCATATTCAGGCTAGCTTTTCTTCTCCTTCTAAAAGAATCACTTTAACTGGGCTTATACAAAGTTAACAGTGCCATACCTCAGTGTAAAGCCTCATGTTTTATGAAGCATTTTCTTTCTCCCTTCAAATTCTCATCGTCTGTAGCAGCCTTGGGACAGTGGGACAAGGGTGCTACCTCTAAGAGAAGCAGCCCGGGGATCCCTGAGGTACAGAGGAACGGTTGGATGACATTTTCTTTAACAAGAACTTTGTAAACCACTACTGGAGGCCATGGAGAATACATTTAAAGAAGTCAAGGCTAAAGGCAGACAGAGACCCTGGGAGGCTGTTGTAATAGAAGAGATGAAATGGAGCTAGCTTACTGTAGAGTACGGTATTGTTCAAGAGATGTTCACAGACTGGAGACAAAATCAAATGTGCAAATACAGTCAGGGTCATCTACAATCCATAAAAAAGAAGCCAAAATATCATCCTTGTTTCCAGTCTGTATGGACACCCTACATTTCGAAGATGCATAGTAGTAGTTTTGGGCTTCTGTCCAAGCAGCAATAGAACCATCCAAGGCTGGTTCTATAATTCAAAACTCCTCAGAATTCCAACTCATTCTGCCTTTCTGTTCCTTCAAGCTAAGCTCTTGGTTTTTCTTGGCTGTGAGCGGACTCCAGGATCATACCCATGTTCTTGGTGAAAAGATAAGGGAAGAGACTGTGGCGAAATGTTTCCTCAGAAAGCAGTTTTCTGGCAATCTCTTATACACACAGGCTTACACACACACACACACACACACACACACACACACACACACACACACACACACAATTTTAATATTTCATTTTGGAAAACCACTTCATTTTGCCATTTCCAGCTACAAGCAGGGCTGAGGCATGTGTATCTGGCTTTTTAGCTTTCATGTGGGCTGCACTCAGCAAAGGTTGGGGCTGGCTTTGGGGTGCTATGCGGCTTACCATCACTAGATGAATTAAATCAAGAAAGTTTGAGTTGACCGTGTGATACTTTCCCAAGCAATAGTACTTGTTCAGTAAAGGAAGCAACTGAGGTTTTTCTCTAGATCTGTAGGTCTCACTTACCACATACCCATCTTATAGCTTTGGAAAATCTCTCACACCTAGGCTCGGGCTCCAGCCTCTTACCAATTGCCCTGGGATTAAATTTGGTCTAGGATAGTACCTAGTAATTAATTCTGTTTTTCCAATGCTGCTCACTTCTAATGAAAAGTTGGGGTTCTATTTAAAGCATGTTTTTTTTTTTAATTTGCTTTCTCTTCAACCTTGAAAATAATGATAGTTCAGAGTAAGATTGTTACCTATTCTAGGCCCACAAATTTAAAGTGATTTGATTGATCTTAAAAGGCTTTCCTTGTGACCCAGTGTTAGGAAATGAACAGTATCAGTTCTGAGCACTGACAGTTCATTATCTGTTTTCCATCTTTGTGATCATTTTAGTTTTAAAGTAATGCTGTAGGCTACCTAAAGATTTTCCTAACTTTTAAAATGCGTAGTTTGTAGATGAGCTATTAATAGGGAGGCCTGTTATAAGATTATTACTTGGTTTAACTTGTGTTCTTGAATGTCTTATGAAGCCGTTCTAGTTTTGTTGACATTCATATCAAAGCAGTTATGTGTCTGTACCCATAGGTTGCATTTCCATTTACTCTGATATTTGTTACCTTATGTGTTTTTATTATGAGACAGGATTGTGAGGATTTGTTTTCTGTGTCTTCACTACATAACTGTAGAATATCATCTCTGAATTTTATGACAACATTTGCATGGTAATCGAGTGTTTTCAGATTCATGAGTAGCATACATACGTATTGCTGTTGTTGCCCTAGCGTAGTCTTTGGTGTCTCTTGGAAGAGCCAGGCGTCTTCTCACCTGTCTTGGTTGGTGTATCTGAGCATGTGAGCAGTCGGCCTTGTCCAGGCCTCTCCTGGGGCATGCTCTTTTCCTCAGCTGCTCTCTTGCATCTCAGCCCCCGTCCTCACTATAGTGTCTTCCTGGGTGGGTTCATGTGGACTTTGTGATTTTGCCAAATTAGAGAAATTATAAGCATTTGGGAACATTTCTGCTATTCATTTTTGTAACTCTGGTGATAGTGAAGGAGAACAGTAACATCTTCTCCCAACCCCCTAAACCTCCATGCATGAAACCAGTAAAGTCAACATGTAAAGATGACATCCTTTTCACCTTTAAAAAGGCAGACTGTCTGTCAGGTCAGAAACAGGAGAGGAGGACAGGACAGCATTGGTACAGGTGAATGAGGAAAACTTCATCAAAAGAAGAGCTGGTCTGGGTGCTGATAGTACATCCCTCAGAGACGCAGTCCCCTGCACATGCAGGGTCAGTCTCTAGGCTGTTGCAGTAGCCATCACAACTAAGTCTATACATACACACAGAATCCCTGGCATTGCACAACCATAATAATTGTAAAACCTGCTGTTAACAAGAAAGAAATACACTGAGTGGGCTCCTTAAGGGTAGTGGGCACCTTAAGGGCACCTTACAGATAGTAGTGTCTGGTCCATTGGCAGTTGTGGCTCATTATGAATATATTTGCATCCCTGCTCATCTGTCTGTCTTTTGATAATGATTTTAATAGCAAGTAGTGTTTTTTAAGTGTCTGAAGTTTATTCAGATTGAAACCATCTGTACTTAGATTCTCAGGTTCTGGAGTTTCTCTGGACCTGCAAAACCAGGGGCCAAACTGGCACCTGTACAGTATGCTGTCACTGGGGCCCTGACAGGGCAGCCCCAGGGCTCCTCAGGTAGCTCCTGTACACCCAGGATTGTAACAGCAGATGCCTGGGGCAGCACACTGGGGCCTCCAGGCGCTATGCTCCATACACCAAGGGCATGGTAGAAAAGGTTTCAAAAGTTTTTTCCCCCAGGATCATTCAGGAACTCTAGATTAAATGAGACAAATTCTAATCAGCATTTTTATTGGGGGTTTTTTTGGGCCTTTTTTTTTGTCTCTTTAAAATTAAAAAGAAGGGAATTCTAATCAGTTTAATTCTTGTTCCTCTTTTACTTTTAGGATTAAGTGTTTACTTCCTTGAATTTTTCTCATCTCTTTGGATCAGGAGGCACTGATTCATCTCGTTATTACTAAACGCGTAATTTTCCTACTTTCGTATGTGTATTTACATACATACACACACAGTCAAAAGCCCCCTCCGCTCTCCCCTTCACCAGTGTGCTGCTCAGCACCATTTCTCCTTGTGATCCACACTCACTCTTCGTCTCGGGCCCTGTTCTTCCTGCTGCTCATGCTCTGAGAAGGAATGCTGACTGTCCAAAATCTGTTGTTTTTTTTTCATGATTGTGAAAAGGTAGAAAACCAAAGATCTGCAGAAGAAAATGGTAGTGAATAACGTCTGCAGAAATGAATATGGTTATAGTAACGTGCATATTGTAGACTCTAAAAGAAAGATACTTAAGTATTGGGAGGGTAATAAATTTTTATTGAATACATTGGTTTGTAGTACCTGGAATACTTTTAAAGTTTTACAACTGAAATTCTGTCCTTGAATTGCGTTTCAGGAAAGGGTTATAGACAGGGTAAACGAATTCTAAGAAATTTTTTCTATAGTCACATTTCATTTTTTTAGTTTCCCAAGAAGCATATAATTGTCAGCTCATAGTCTTGGATGACCTGCCACCCTGTTATCCTCACCTAGCTAAATTATAGCGTCAGGGCCTGAAATGTCCTGATGGAGACTGTTATTAGCATGGTGCAGATCTTTGAAGAAGCACCGGCATCTCCAGAGTGCTTATCTTTCCTGTACCTTCACCTGCCCCTGAAGGTCAAGTCCCTGTCCTGTGCTTCTCCAGATGCTGCCAACAGCTTTCAACACCAGACAGATGCCTCCCATTCCTGAGCACCCAGCCCCATCCATGACACTACCGTTCCACACTTGGAGCCCATCTGTGTTGTTCTTGGCCCCGTATTGAGTATTCCCTATAGCCTTTTCCTCTTACCATGCCTTCTGTTGTTTCTCACTTAATCGCTGTATGTTGGCTGATTAAAAAGTAATCTCCTAGTCCTTTTTCCTCACTGCTGGCTTGTCCTTATCCTGGTCTTGAACACTAGGGGGGTATTGAATGGAGCCCCTTCCTTAGAATACAGCCTGCCTCACTTGTCTGCGTCAATATGGTAGTGAGTTGCCTCTTCAACATGTTATCAGCAACTAGCCTGTACAGTCTTTGTTGTGGCCAATGTATCATCCTGATTAGACACTTGAATTATAATGATATTTACTAGCTTCTTACCCATGGTCCCTTTTGAGTCCCAAGTGCTGCTCTGAGCTGATACCCACTCACATCCTAGACACAGTGGCCTGGAGAAAGAAGGTACTGGGCCTGTCATGGCCACAGCTGATGGTATTGAGGAACAGCTTCATACAGTGCTGACAGCATGATGTGTTAATTATATAGTCTTAACTTGGACTATTTCTCCGTCGTTTTGGTGTCCTTACAAATTGGGTTTGCAAAGGGGCTGGCAGCATTAAGCTGGAATATTTTAAGTGTGTCTAGTTCCTTTATATTGGTTTGTTTGTTTTTTTTAATCTAACCCTTTAACAGACTTTAAACTCAAGGAAGAGAAAATAATGGCTGTAATTTTGAATAAGCATTCAATTATAAGTAAAAAGCATTTCTGTATCTGTTACCATAGTTACTAAGCAGCCTTCCTGTGGTTCTAGAGTAATGGTCTCCATCATTCAGAGTAATTCTAAGAAGTCTTTCTGGGGGAAGGGTTTGAGGAAAGGGTAGACGGGAGGGTCCCCTCGCCCTGAATCAGTAACCTTACTGGCCGAGCTTTTTTGCCACTGAGTACTGCAGAGTCCTGCACGAAATAGTACAGTACTGTGTTTATAAGTGGGAGTTTTCTCTTTTTAAGTTTTAAAGAGAATTAAAGAAAAATAAAAATGATACAGAATTTCAAAACAAGATGATAGGAAATTAACAATGGTTGTTATACTGCATGTCATTATCTTCAGAGTAGTTGTTCGATTACCAGATATAGGCATGCAAAATTGATCATACAATTAGGCATTAACTGTTCCTTTCAATAAACCAATAGAAATTAGTAGTGCAATTATCTTAGCTATCTTGTGTGCATTTATATGTATTTTTTCTCTTCTTTCTTTTTTCCTTTCCCCCATCCCAGTTGTTCTTTCCTTTTGAGCAGTTTCTTTCCCTTTCATAATATCCAGTGTACCTTTTGGATTTTATTTACTTTTTCTGTTTCTTATAGTAGGGAGACAATACGATGTTTACACATGCGGGTCTGATTTATTTCACGTATGAGTACAGTCTGTAGTTGCATCAATTTACTATAAAATCCTCAAGTTTATCTTTCTTTATAGCTGAGTAATACTCCATTGTATAAAAACACCACATCTTTTTTATCCGTCCCTCAGTTGATGGGCATTTGGGTTGCTTCCATGATTTAGCTATGATAAATTTTGCTGCTCTATACATGGGTGCACATGTATCACTGTGGTATGATGTTTTCAGTTCTTCTGGAAAAATACCCAGAAGGGGAATAGCTGGGTCAAATGGGATTTCTAATCCCAGTTTACTGAGGAGTCTCCACACTGATTTCTACAGTGGTTTCACCAGTCTACACTCCCACCAACAGGGGAGTAGCATTCCTTTTTTCCCCACAGCCCCTTCAGCATTTATTATTGGTTGATTTCTTAATGATAGCCATTCTTTCTGGGGTGAGAGGGAATTTCAGTGTTAATTTGCATTTCTTGAATGACCAGTGATGTTGAACATTTTTTCATATATTTATTTGCCATTTGTAGTTTTGGTTTTTTGTTGTTGTTGTTGTTGTTTTTTGCTGCAATACAGTGTTAGCCAATTTAACTAGGTATCAGAATTCAATTCTAAGTTATTTTGCTCTAATTTACATAGGCTGCTGCTGTATTTATGCATGGTTTCAGCCTGCAGAAATGTAAACAAAACCAGTTAGTCATTTCTTGTACTGGCAAGCACCAACTGTATCTTAAAGGAGTGAAATCAGGCAAATAAAGATGAGACTGTATTTTAAAATCCAGGGAAGCCAGAAGTGACAGACTCTGGGCTGAAGAGAGATTGCATCCATGCCTGAACTTGCGCCTTTTGTCTCCAGCATTTGGACATCGTGTAGTTTTGTCAGGGTTGTGTAGGGGTTAAATTTTATCTCATGCTTTACTGTGCTGGAAGATAATTTTATCTGGAGACTGAAGGCTGTCTGCTCACTCCTGGTGACTATGGCCTTCCTGTCAGAGTTGACTGTGTCATGTGGGAGAATTGGCTGGACAAGGATAGAGAACATGAGCTGTAAAGGGGGCAGACTGAGCCACAAGCACACACATGCCAGTGAGCTCAGATGTGAAAGGAACCAGAGAGAGGAGGCATGTAACACTGTATTCAAGCTGTTGCTGTCCTTAACTACTGTCCCACCATAAAATCTTCCATAAAGCTGGTAGATATTTGGAGGCACTGTTGGTGAGGAAAGGCCTCTTTCACTGGTAGTTCTTACCCTGCCGTGTGGAACCTCACTAGCATGTCCCACCCTCACCATCCCAGGGATCTCAGGCCTTCCAGTGTGTCCAGTAGATGCAGCTGAGGTGACTTGGAACTATGGGGACAAGATCATTGCTTGTTCAAGGCAGAAGGGGTCAGATGGCCGGCAGGGCATGTCAGACCTGCATGAAGAGCGCTGTCAGCTCTTTCAGGAGCCGATGCGGCTCCCTGTGGCACAGCACCTATTTGGATGTTTTCATTTCTTGTCCACAAAGTCACCTGATAGGCTAGTTTTTCCTTTACCCTGAAAACAGTCCTCTCCCATCTTCATAAGGAATTGTGTAGCCACATGGATTTTGAGACACAGTCGTCCTCCTCAATGGAAATGGTAACCTGTATGGGACTTTCAAAAGTAGACCTTTTGAAAAGCAACAGTACAGCCCATGCTGGCTAAATCACTGCACTTTCCTAGCCTTTGGAAAGTGATGTTTGGAATGGCAAATTTAACAATTCCTGGAGACCAGTGCTTTGGTCAGTCATGGAGAAACTTCCTGTTTTCCAGGTCATGGTCTCTGTCAGAACTGTTTTGACTCCATTTCTCCCTTTGTCTTTCAATATTTTTCCTTTGAATGTGAACCTGTTTGGGGTTAAAGCCAGGTATAAATCTCTTACCAGATATGCCTGAAAAGTTTTATGTTCAGATAATTAAAAAATCTCAACAGCTGGTAGCAGCTTAAACAGTCAAACAGTGACAGATTTTTCAGTTTCAATCTTGCCTGTCCCTCCTGGGACCTGTAGAGTGCTTCCAGAAAGAGATGTGGCTCTGCAGACCATGTACGTGAATTCAGTCCAGCTGAGTAATCAGTGTCTGTACCCAAAATAGGTGGTGTCCTAATTGATTCTCTTTCCACAGAGTATAGCACTTAGTGGCCTCAGGGGGCTGTCTGCCTTCTTTCTGTCTTGAAGCTGTGCCTTACAGTCAGAGCTGCTCCTGCAGCTTAGTTTTTACTCATTCAGAGCTAACAAAATGTCTTAATGCTGTTGTCTGCCTCCTGACTTTAATGAGCATTTGAATGGATTGTAAAAGGCCACTGTAAAACTGCATTTTAAAATTAAGTGATCCTCAGGTCCAGGTCCAGTGGTCATTATGGAGTAGGTGCAGCCACCTAAGGTTTCTGAGTCATCTCGGATCCACAACATAGCTTCTTGTGCAACCTGGGAACAGGAAACAGGAGCACACGGAAAAGTGTGTTTGTGAAAACCATGTTCTCAGCAGCCCATGTTCCTGCGATTTTCAAAGATGAATTGTTTACCGTCATGCTACAGCGATACACGTTTGCTTCTGTTGAAGGTGGACGTGGGAGTGGTGCACTTTGTGCCTCTGGTTCAGCCCAAGATAGAGCAGCCATTCAAGCTGGTGGAAAAAGTCGTTCAGAACGCATTTCAATTCCGAAGGAAATATTGCCACCGAGGGCTGAGGTAAGAATGCTGCCTTCTCCCGTTTGACCTTTTGGCTCTTAAATGTACCTTCGTTCAGATTTTGTGATGGGCAAAACTCCCCTGCCACTGAGGACAAGCAAAGCCATCTTAAATGCTACATACAAGTTGGGTTGGGTTGGTCCAGAATACAACTGCAAACAGTTGCATGGCTCGTGCTGACCCTGTGCTAAAGAGGCCATTTCTCAGTCAGCCTCGGACTGATCCAGGTGACTCTGTACAAGGCATGCTCTGCACTGAGTTGCCAAATCTCTTCTTTAACGTCATCCTGCCGCCAAGAACCATTGGTGGTCTGTGCATCATGTCCTTTTGGGTGGCTTGTACCGCAGGTAGTACAAGCGTGTCTCACTGGGCATCTTATACCACTGGTGGTAGAAGTGGGCCAGTCATGCGTGGAACAGTTACACAGGTACCACCAGTGGTTCAAGCCACCTGGCAGTGAAACATACAAATACAGCCCCATCATGAACCTGCTAAAAACACACATGAAAGCTAGGAAGTAAGTAACATGACAGTCTTCCCACAAGCACATTTTCACTTAGCCCAGAACTCCTCTGTTCTACTCATTACTTTGCATGGGCATGTGCCACCCCCATCAGCAACACTGCAGCATAGTGATTTAAAGCCTGTGTACCTCAGTGAGCCCTCCGGTGACTTACGAGAGTAAAAAGGTGTTTTCTTAGGCCCAGTTTGTCTGTTTAAGGAGAAAAGCACATTTTAAAAGGACTTCCGTGTAACATAGTGAGCATTTAACTTCACAGCCATGCATTTCTCATTTTCTAAGACTTCCATGTGTAGCTCCATTTTAATTCTCTTGATGGTCATGGGAAGTGTCCTTGTATCACATGAAATTATTTCAGGTATTGCTAGGCAGCTATATGCTGAAACTACTGCAACTATAAAACTCCTTGAAGATTTCATGTGGTGGATGGTAAATCTCCGTTTGCTCTGTTAACTCTTATTTAGTATGACTTACACAACTGTACAAGGTCTGACCAAAAACTATTGTGAATGTTTAAATAGTTTCATTGTTGTGGCTTCTTTGATGTCCAAATCAATTAAAAACATTTACCTTTTGTGGTCATTTTTACTTGAGGAAGAACTAGAAATGGCCCAATGTCTGATAAGGTGGATTAGGGCATGCTTGGAAATAAAATATTTTCATATCAGCTGTTTTGTAACTTTGCTAAATAGGACACCCTTTTGTGGCAAAGTGTTTCAAAGGTACAGGCAAGTTAGAGAATCAAAATTAGAGATTTGTTACATAAGAAATAATACAGACAACTTTCATCAAAATGTGAGTCAGCACCAGCCTAGGCTACATAGCATATTCAAAGCGAGCTTGAAATACATAGGGAGACTATGCCTCAAAAAAAAAAAACCAATCCACCACCACCACCAAAATAAAATGAGCGACAAATCAATACACATTTCTACAAGAATTCACCTGAGCACATGTTACTTTAAACTTACCTTAAAAATGCACAGATCAGTTAGTGCTGGAAAATGTTTTTCCTGTTGTGGACACACCCTGTGAGTCAGGTTAGATCTGCCTCCAGTGGGTCACTGCTGGTGCCTGCACTGTAACCCAAGAGGCTGCAGTAGCCACTGCCACGCCCTCAAGGAACAATTGCCAGAACTGCATCATTTTCAAATGAGAGTAGGAGACAGCATCGTGAGTCACGGGATTTAAGTAAAATGCTGGTTTCTTTCCCTTCCCTCAGCATGTTATTCCCCGAAGCACAGCGCCTGGAAAGCACGGGGAAGCTGTTACGGTTGGCAGACATAGATCCCACTCTTCGGCCCACCCAGCTCTCCATTTTGCACTTTAGGAGCCTCTGTGACGTATACAGAAAAATGTGTGATGAAGACCCACAGCTTTTTGGCTATAACTTCAGAGAAGAGCTGAAGCACAAAAAAGACAAACCACTGGAAAGAGAGGAGGAAGAGAGCTGTGGACTCTAGATGCCGCGTTAGGGGCTCTCTGCTGGACAGGTTGATGCCACAGTGTGGAGCTGCTTCTGTGTGTGCATATCTTTGCAGAATGACAAGAAAATACCAATGACCAGGTGACTTATGTTCCTTTTACTGTACAGCTTGGTAGAGAAAATAAATATCAAATAAGATACAGTACAAGCTTTTAATATATATACTACATAGATATGACATGTTTAGTATAAACAGCCTCTATTACAACCCTACAAAAATGAACTACCTGCATATTGTACCCCAACCCACATTAAAATAATTTAAATATACTTTAAATAAAGCAAAAACAGCTCAAAGAAAATGCCCAGAGGATTAAAAAAAAAAAAAAAAAAAAAAATGATCCTTTTGAAAGCTGTTAATCACAACCTCCCCATCCTTTTCTCCACATAACTTACAATCAGAATGCAGTTTTCAGGATTCTAAATCATTTTGATACCTGCTCAAAAGGGATATAAACTAAGTCATGTACAGATTCTGACAAGTTTAATCTAGTTTCCTGATCCACAATAAATTAAAATAACTTAAATCTTTACAGTTTTGTGGGAAAATGCATACTGCACACAACCAATGAGGCATAGTTTTTCTGCAATTTCCACTTTACCACCAGTTTAAAAGTAAGTGAGCAATGTAACCCTTCTCTGGGTGGAACTGTACTATGATTTTCCATGGCTCTCTGTTTCGTAAAAACACTCCTCATTGACAACTGAAGTTAAACTCTGGACACTGAATTCTCGCTCTAGAACAAAATTGAGATCAATGTTGATATTTTCAGGTTGGCTGTCAAGGGACTGGTGACGCGTCTGCGCCTTCAGCAAAGCTCCTCTGTCCCTCTTGGTGCTGTTTGCTTTTCGTTTAATGGGGCAGAAGTGTGCCCGCACCAGCTTGGGCTGCTCTCCCTTCAGGCCCTCGGCCAGCCCTGTATCAGGCTGCTGCTCCCCCAGGTGGGCATCAGGCTCCTCGGAGATTCTCAGTCTCTGGAACTGAATTTCGATGTCCTTGGTGGGGCTACTCCGTTTCAGAGTCTGGTGATAGTCATCGTCTTCATCGCTCAGAATATCACTCTCTTTGATGAGATTGTCGGGAAAGTCGGCCAGGCCCTCGTGGGGGTCGCCCACCTGGGGGTCGCCCACTGGAGGGGGCGCGCTCCTGCAGTCCTGCCTGCTCTCAGCTGCAGAGCAGCCACTGCTCTGGGTGCCGCTGCTCAGGCTGCACTCGTCAGAGTCCAGGGAGTTGGCCTTGCTGGCTTCGCTGGGCCACTCGCTGCTGCAGGAGGTCCTGAGGACTTTGAGAGACCGGGACGAAGCTGCATGGAGAAAAGCACATTTCCTTGGGTGACAGACAGCTTACACAGTGTCATTTCTGCTTCACAGGGCATATGAGTTAACATCTTAATTACTTAAGATTTTATTTTGTCATCTGAGTTTAATTACCATCTATGCTGTCATTTGGGCAAAAACATAAAAACTGCAAGCATAGCAATTTTTTACTTTTATTTGAAATTGTATGTGGAAGGAATTCAGCATCTTTCGTTTCCCAGAGCTTCATTATTTAAATGGAAGAATAAACTACTCTAAGGGCTAGGATTATTTTTCTAGGGAGTAAATTGAAGTTAATCACTAATAAAATCTGGATTTCATTCTTTTACTAAACAGTGTAATCTGATAAGATTATACCATATGTCTACGCATACCTTCTTACCTTGTTTATTTCCCTTCCTGCTCAATTAAAAGCAGAAAAATGTTCACTGTCTCTCATGAGAACTATCTCTGCTAGAATTTGTAGCTAACTTTCAGAGTTAGTAATATACATATTTAGTTACTTGGGCCTATGTGTTTAACTTTGTTCTCTTGGACTCAAGGGGAAAGGGCACTCTTAATTTTAGTGTTTCTCTAGACAACAGCAGCGTGTTAGTTTCGATAGCCATAGCTTATTTTAGCAAGAGAAAAAATTACACATAAATCTGAAGAGGTCAAAGTATGGCCAAAAGGTTATATGCTTAATACTAAAATCAAGAGCACGGGCTGGGGATGTAGCTCATCGGCACAGCGCCTGCCCGGCAAATGTCAGGTTATGAGTTCAATTCCTGGTACCCAAAAATAAATAAATACATTAAAATAAAATAAAATCAAGAGCAAAGATAAAACTGCTAATACAGAAAGAAATTTGTGAAACTAAAGCTGAACTTTTAGAAACAGGCAGAAATTTTAAGAATGGCGTGGTCTGAAATGATTACTTGCTGACTAAGAACAGGTACAGGAGGTTTCTCGATCTTAATTCATTTAAGTACAGTGACATCTCAGTTCTCATCATTAATTGGTTTTGGAAGGTGCCATGAGTACCAGACAAACTCTGTGAGCTGGAAATGTAGCGAATCACAAGGCAGTCCATAGCCACAAGTTCTAGCTTATGGGTGGACTACCAAACAAGTGCTGGGACAGAACTTTCATGTCAGAATCGGTCAAGTACCAAATTCAGTGAGTTTCAAAACAGTTGCGTACCAAGGAATGACTATATTGACCTAGATGCCTGGGGTTGTTGAGAACCCTAAGAATATCGCAATAAGTAAAAGTCCCTGAACTCATGTACATCCTTAGTGGAAGAAGCAAATAAGATACCAAGTCTGGACTGTGTCAGCTTGTGAGAGAGGACATTAGGCAATGGATGTGGATACGTTTGACAAAAGAGTGGGAGCAAGAGGAATATTTAGGTCTCTTAAAAACAGTTACCCCATGATTTACAAGAATAACTTACAGCTGTAAGAGTATACACCCTTTTAAGAAACCTCATAATTTCTTGAATAAACAGAGCTAGCAAAATTCTCACCTAATTTGGCTGAAACAGGAACTCGGTTCTTGAGAGGTACCAGGCGATCCTTACAGGTCTTCTCTAGTGGTAACTCACACTTTATGTGACGCCTGAAGTTTTCCCTCAGTATAGAACGAATCACCTTAACGATGTTGGTTTTGCTCTCACTGTCACTGGTAGGAGAAAGGAAAGAACCATAGCATCACCCTGGTGCGCCTGAGGCCACCACCTTTCTCAGTGCTGCTTTGTAGCTTCAAGGCTTGAGCAACAGCAGTTTCCCAACCTCTGTGTACCTGAGTTTCGTCACTTACAGAGGCAGGCAAGAAGTGATCAGTCCAAAATTTGGGTACATATATCTAATTGATGTATTTTCCCTCTAGACTCTGTGATACCTTTTGAGGGAAAGGGTTACCCTGGTATCATTAAAATTCAGGGGGCACTAAAACTCCCTTTTTAAAAAAGACATGATTCTTGTTTGTACTTGGATTTTTATTTTTGGAGCTAAGAAATACCTGCAGCATAACTGAAAAATGGTTTCTGGCCGTCCTTCTATTTCCGACTTTATATGGATCAGCTCCCATATGGAATTATTCTCTGTCCCTGCATAAAAGGAAATGGAAACAAGAGTTTACAACTTTGCCAAAATGCGTGGGTAAGAACACTTGTGAAGTTTAAAATTGAAGATCTAAAACATGGTAATTCTGGAAATATCTCTGAATATTTTCTAGGATCAGCGGTCCTCCTGCCTTTTAAAATATCACTTGCTATACTCCTTAAGGGATTTTCTGTTATATCGAAATATGTAAAAAATTAAATTTTTCAAGCTTTAACAAATTTAAGGAATCAAGAAAATTAGAATAATGTTGAAAACTACTGATTACAAGAACAAAGAAATAATGAAGGGATGTCACTGGGAGAGAAAAGCTGTCTACTGGCATTTTGTTTCTCCCAAAAGTTTGTCAAGAAACAGCTAAAGAACCTCTCCTACCCTCATTTTCCTTGTCTGTACTAAAAGACACCAAAAATTATTCCCCAACAAACAGTCTTTTCCTACATTTTTATTCCACCATTCAAATAAGTCTTAAAATACTTTCACTGCGCAAGTTACCTGCTGTGTTCCCCAGCCTGACTTGCAGTGCAGAGATAGGGATCAGCCAGCGGAATTTAAATGGGTCCAAGTCAGCAGAGCTGTGTGCAGGCCTGGAGTTGGAGGGCTGTAAAGTAAAAGGCCCCACAGAAAAGGTTAAGGAAGCTCATGTACACGGCTAGTAGAAGCCTCATCTCCTCCTGTGTGCAGAGTTCCATGCAGCAGCGTGGGCGGCCAAGGCACAGTGAATCAGAGTGTACCCAGTCTTCAGATGTGTGCCTGAGACCTCTCAGGCACAAGGGAAAAGCCAGGATCAGAGTTCAAGGAGCCTCAGTTCCCAGGTATCTAGGCAGCAATGTCCATGTTCTCCCATTACTGCTGATGGCTGGTATCCAGGGCTAAACTATGATTTGGGGGTTTTTTGCTTTGGATTTTGTGGTTGGTTGGTTTTGAGGTAAAAGGTATTTGAAAGCAAACCAGAGTTACACAGATTCCCATAAGTGTGGAACAACATGGGCATTTTCAGTGCTATAAATCAGTTTTCTGTGTAGGGCCGGACATGAGTATTTGTCTACATCTATTTAAAAGCAGGTATCTTCCCTCTGGAGAGACTCAGAGGGGTTCTGGGAACTTGATGTGGTTGTCCTCTCAGAATAACAACAGTCAGTGTGGCTGGTGCACAGCAGGCTCGGCAGTCCAGTGTTACAGGAAAAGATAGCCATGAAAAGGTAGCTTTAATTAAAAGTAATTCATCTTACCAGTTTCTTCTTCAGTTTGCAGTTTTCTTTATAAACCAATATGACAGCTCTCTTAAAAACTAAAGAAAGGAAAAGGGGAAAAAAAATCTCATTTTATACGAACTCTTCCAGGGTTACAGTAGAACTGAATGTCTTATTGAACAAAGCTCTTCAAATTTATGAATCTCTAAATTGCTAAGATCCCATTATGCCAAAAATGTGGGTGAATAAAGAGTACTTTCTTCTGTTTTGTTTCTTCTCTTCTATGAAGAAATTCTACTTAATACCTATTATCTAAAAGAAGGTCCTAGAATTCTTTTTTTGTTTTACTGAAAGTTGATAGTGTTCATCTCAGTGACCACAAAATATCTATATATACCTACTATCCCAACTCCCAGTGAGAATTAGATTTTTGAAATATAGCAAACCATTAAGATACCAAGCTTCCAAATAGCCTCTGGAGATCTGCTGCTATAATTCTTGGGCTAAGTCGAGCAGCATTAGAAAAAACAGGATAATGAGTATGCAAAGCCATGGTGTTTGAACTACTTGGAGGCTGGCCATGTTACAGTCACTGACCATCACAGCAACTCTTCTAGCACCTGGAAATCTTCTGAATTGAATACTAACCGAATACTGTAAGCTCAAGGTCCTTTCTGGCTTTTCCTAGAGAAAGAAATGGATTCAACCAGGAGACTGTAGAGTGCATCAGAAGTTCTCCCATGGAAAGTTCTGTTACCTAGATTATGAAAACAGGAAATAAAGATGTGGAAACTCTGGGGTAGATGGTTTCATGCTACACAGGTTGGTAAATAACACAAAGGGGAAAGCGTGCTGTTTCAGTGCACACCTATGTACATGTGTGCAAGATGTGCCTCATAAGCAATTCCATTTCCTTAACAGTTCTACGACGGGATCAGCGTTCATCCAAAACCCTGCGTTAAGGTCAGCCACAGATCTAGTATGTTTACTATCTCTGATTCCCAAACTGTATTGGGCCTGCTAATAAATCACCAACACTGAAACAGATCTTAAAAAAAAATTAAACTCTGGCTCATTTTCTTGTCATTGTCTACTTAAACTGTGTTGCTTTTCGTGTGGCAGCTTTGGAATCACAAGGTTCTAAATTTAGCAATCAGATCAAAAAAAGAATATATACAGAAAATGTCATCTTCCACTTGGACTGTTTTAAGTAAGCAGTGACTACCAATATTTGATGCTTTAAAAGAAAAAATTTTTTCAAAGAGAGAAGCCCGATTTCTCTCCATATGCTGTCCTCCTCCTCCCATCCTCTCCCCCTCCCTGGCCAAACCACCCTCTGTTCCAGCCCCTGGGATTGGTAGACCTCATGTCCATGGGAAAGGAGGAAGGATCTGAGCTCAGTGATGCTTCTTCTGTCTTCTTTGTATAATGCGAACGTAAGTCCACATTTTTAGATCAATGCAACGCATTTTGTTTCATTTCTTTGTAAACTGAATACTTTATTGCATACATTAGATTGAAAAGAAAATTGTGGCATTTTCCAAAGTTCTACAGGGTCCTAACGAGTCACCTAAGCCCCACCACCACCACACATGGGGCCCGAGTCCCGAGCCCCACAGACCTCCTTCTCTGTGCCGCTCTGCTCTGCAACCAGCTGGTCAAACACGGTCCCATAATCCTCATAGATCTTCTGCATCTCATTGATGTGGCTCGCTACTTTTTCCATTGCCTTGAGTGCTTCTGCAAAATAAGAAATCATCTTCATTGTATTTATTGTTCAACTATCCAATAGCAATAAAGGAAGAGCAAGTTATAGTTTATCTCTAGATTTCTCCCTACAGCCTCATGAGATCACAGGTGGGACCTTTGGAAGATGGTGGATTATGGGGGTGTACTTTGACTGCTTGCTGTTAGGAGGCGGGGCCTGGTTTGAAGAGGCAGGCTGTGGGAGTGACCAGGAAGGATACAGCTCCCTTGCTGGCTCCTCCCTTGACTCTTTTTGCTTCCTGGACGCCATGAAGGAAAGCAGCTTTTCCTGCAGTATGCCTCTGCCTTGCCTCTCTCCCCTGCAGTGAGCTGACCGTGGACCATAACCATGAGCCAAAATAAGCCCCTCTTCCTTTAAGTTCTGGGTGTCAGGTATAGTGTCTTAGCAAGAACAAAGTGACTGAGAGCTTAAGATTCAAACCAGGATTCCAGATCTGTTCTCACCAACAGCAGCATTATTCACACATAGCTCACCACAGCCCATTGTACCTCTGTCATCAAAAAGAAGAAGAATTATCTTCCACCTCAAATTCTCTTTGAAATGAGACTGTAAAGTTGCTAGCACTTACTCAACACTACCTACTTAGCATGTGTCAGGATATTTATGTGACTTTTATCCACACAAGACTTGACTTAACCAGTTTCATTTTAGAGAAGAGGAAACCCTTCCACAAAGAGATGCAAGGTGTTTTGCCAGAGTTCCGGAGAGAAACAACGGGGACAGCCAGCACTCAGTCCAAGTCAGGCTGCCTCAAATATGTGCTCTTCTATTCTGCTTCTCCCCTGGAATAACTTAGTAGGACTGGAATGCACAGTGAAGTTTTAAAATTAGAATTTATAGATGTCTTTCTAAACACTTAACTGCTTAGAGACATTGTTTGCATTTATACATTGTGTTTATAGTCTGTATGAGGGCATCTGAAGAACAAAATGCTGTCAAAGTCAAGAAGCAGAATTTCAGTTCACCTCCAAATTCAATTATTTTTTATACCTTGCTCTCCAGATTTAGTATTTTAATTCAGTCAGGAGGGCGGTCTGGAAGGGAGTTTTTAACAGTCCTTATAAAGACCACTGTAATACAAAATGAACTGTTCACACTGTACTCGAACACTTACCATAATTTGTATGACTTGTACAGTTTAACTTTCATATAAAACAGTTTTTGTCTTCATTGCTTATAAGACCCAAGGTATGTTGGTCATGGAAGAACATGTTTAATTTACTATCTTCTCATTGTTGTTATTATGATGATGATGATGATTATGATTCAGTACTTCTAACCTGTGTAAGTGTCTCCCTAGGAATTTTATGGATTAACTGGACCTCCCAGTCCTCTAGTCTGAATGAAGCATTTCTCTAATGGATAGCCTTCTCTCAAACTGTGGGTCTCTGTGTTTTTGTCAAATTGTACGACAGGCCAGTAATGTCAAAGGTTACAGATGATACCACATCAGCATGTTCCACATAAGCACAACCTGTCAATGGGCCCTTAGTTTCAGAGCGGAGTTCTCAGAAAAGTCCACAAGGTGGCGCCTTGAGCAGCACATGTGGTCGGCAGCACTAGGCAGCAAACACCACTACAGGAGTGATAGAAAAGAGGTCTAATTTTCAATTCTGATGGCACTGTTTACTAGCCAAGTAACGTGAGCTAATTTATTGACCTCACTGAGCTTAAGTTAACTCTTAAAAAGTTAGAGTCACCCTGCCAGAGGAGTTTGGGGCCCTCCACTGAGATCATTTTTACCAAAGGGTATTGTACACCCAAATGGGATGGCCGTATCGAGATATTTTTTCCCCTATGCATGTTGTAACCAAGATGAATGATCACAGTAGTGACAAATAATTCAGATCACAGCCCTGCAAGGGAAAACGTATGCTTGTAGGCACGGAGGGCAAGCGGCGCCGTCCCAGCCTCACCTGTCAGGTGGTAGTGCTCCTCACTCTCACGGTCCGTCAGCGACACAAGCTCCTTCAGCAGCAGAGGGTACTTGAGCACTCTCTGAACCGGCTTGATAAGGTAAGACTCCAGGGTGGAGGAATGCTGCTTAGTGGGGTTCCGGGCATCCAGGAAAGTCTTGAATGCCTTATCGGTTTTAGCTACAGCAATGAATAAAAGACGCTTAGAAGAGCACAGCTGGATATATGATATCATTTACCTTAACAATTGTTTTCAATTGCCCATTTCCATGGTCCTCATGGCACCCTTTAATAATCATCAAGGCACATCAGCGGGTCAAGCACCGAGCTCTCAACCTGGGATTCAGCACCTGGGTCTAATGAGTCCAGGGAACGAAGGACGCTTACTGGGATACCAGAGGAGTACAGGCCACATGCCAGAGAGAACACCCAGTGCCCATGTGGCAGGGTCTGACTTAATGTATATATAATTCATACCTACTCATGAGAGATACTGCTAGAGGTAACAAAAAAGTGACTTTAAAACAATTCTTAAAGCCACAAACCAATGTTATGAAGACCCTATGCTATATCCTACAAAGAGAGTCACATAGCAGAATGGCCAGAGTTTCTCACACTGGCCTCACTAGCCCTGTTTTCGTTGATCCTGAATTGAAAAGCAGTATCATTATTCCTTGGAAATGACGTAGGTAATCCCTGAAGCCGCCTCCACAGCTCCAAGCAGACTACATTCTCACATCAGGGCTGCAGCTCCTTTCTTCTAGGTATGATATTAAAACGCTTCAGGCAACGAGAACTGCCTTCCTGTTCAATGCCTGGGTGCCATGAAGGGTACATAGAAGAATCGGGTACATTTAGTATGGGTGCCAACGAACACACCCGCTGCTGCTTTGGATTCAACTAGTCAATGCTCATTGGCCATCTACTTGGGGAGTGCATCCAGTCTGAATGAAGATATCTGAAGGTCTGTGTCAAGAGCAAAATCTACAGCATCTAGGACAGTGTCAGTGAACCTTTACAAGCTTTCAGTGAATAGCAAACAGCCTGCTGCGGCACGTGTGCCATAGGTTTGCCACCATAGGTTTGTAACTCCAGCCAGGAGATACAGCACCGTTTTGGAAAGTGCCTGCCTAACCCAGTCAACAGTGAAATGATTTTTCATCTTTATGACAAAGGAGGAATACAGCGTTGTATGCTCTTACCTTCCTGTAGACTATCTTTAAGATGTTTATGGGACAAAATGCCAGTGGAGTTAGACCTCTGTTTAAAGTGGCTGGAGAAGATGGATTTTTGCGTGGGACTTGTTAAATACAAGCACCTCACAACTCCATTTTTTTAAACTGGGGGCTTCTGAGATACTATGAAATTTTGCTTTTTTTTTTTTGTTTTTTTCCGGTACTGGGAATCGAACTCACGACCTTGCGCTTGCCAGGCAGGCACTGTGCTGCTAAGCTAAATCCCCAGTCCCCTGAAATTTTGCCTTTAAGCCAAACAGCAAAGCCACAGTGGAAATGGTTAAACACAGTCTCCAAACCCTCCATGACAGTGCAGAGAAGGACCACAGAGCAGCACCCTCGAAGAAACATGTTCTTCCTAACTCCACCAAAGAGACTTTAATTTTAGCTAACACATCTTGTGAGTTTGATGGTCGTAGTTTCTAGTAGCTTGTGGGATTTAAGAATAGAGCTGACAAAACAAGAACAGAAAGCTATCCATTTCTCTCGACCACACACAAGGATTAGGGTTGTGAGGTTTGGGAGACTGGAATGCAGTGAGGAAAAGTTCAAATGCAATTTAACAGCAAAGCAATGCATGACAAAGCAGCGTCTCTGCTCTTAAGGACATTTGTTCCCCTGCCACGAACAAATTGAAATAAACTGAAAATATTCCCTTTAACTTGTCACTTCTAAGGCCAAAAAATCCACTAAAATTGCACTTACCCACATTGTTAAATATGGATTGCCCTTTATTAACAGTTAACGGCACAAAAAGCACAATTATCAAGGTACAAACAACTCACCTCGCTCAAGAACCTTCTGTACTTTAATATGGTTAGCACAGAAGCCACTGTAGAGTTTAAAATGGTCCGCATAATAGAGGAATGAGCCTCCAAGGGAAAAGAGCAACTTCTAGAAGGGGAGGAGAAAAAGTCAAATCAGACACGGTTTGCTCGGCATGTGTGTGCCTGGTCCATGGCACCGTCTGCCAGGTGTCACAGCACTCATGCTTTGGGAGTCATGAAGGAAGGAAGCCCAGGACCACTCCATCCACTCAGCAGAAGGGATCAGCGCATGCATGCCCCCAGTGGATCTTCAGCTTGATGGAAAGATTTCTGCCAACACAGCCTTCGGACCCAAGCGTGCAGCCACCGGACAAAAACGTGCTAAGATATATAAGTGTGGCAAGGCGGGCTACAGACACCCCAGGAGTGAACTAACAGAACCAATTCTCGGGCACTTGGGATGAATGATGCTCGCCATATACTTCCTGGCCCCCTTTCTACTGCTTTCTGCCTTATCGCTGCAGGGACTTCCTGTCAGCCATGGCACTAACTCAGCCACCACACAGAAGAGAATCCTCAACCAGAACATCTGAAACCTACTCTCCGCCCTAGTTCCCCAGGTATGGAGTAGGTGCTGTTGCTTTGGAAGTTATCACACTACACATCCTTCCAGAAAGGTGAACAAAGCCAGGCATGGTGGTACACACCTGTGATCCTAGTGCTCAGGAGGCTGAGGCAGGAGGATTGCCACAAGTTCAAGACCAGCCTGGGCTACAAGGTGAGCTCAAGGCCAGCCTGAACTGCATTGTGAGACCTTGTCTCAAAAAGAACAAAAAAAAAAAAAAAAAAAAAAAGGAAAACAAAGACCGCATGTATGGTCAACAACCAGGTGACTCCACAGAGGTGGAGCGGCCCAGACTTCTGATTGGTGGAAGCAACTACACTAAAAGAAAAAAGTGCCTTCTTTTACCATCCCGTAGGGGGAAAAATACCAACATTAAATTTATCTTGATAAGGAAAAAAAGGGAAAAACTTGTGCCACGTATACCTCTTTTTGGTTTTAAGTCCAAGTGTAAAAATACTTACTCTAAATTGTGAAGGAGTTTCCAGCATATTAAAGTCAGAGGAAGCAGAGATTCCATCTTCCAGAGTCTCCAGAAAGACCTTCTGAAACTCCAGCATCTCAGGCAAGCTTCCAAAAAGTGACTCCATCTAGGTGAAGGTAGGGTTTGAAAAGGGTTAGCCAGGACAGGCCAGAGGCCTGCTACTTCTCGGCCCACACATCAAGCACAAGGAAGCATTCTCAGGAAAGAGGCCGAGGCAAACCCTTTACAGAACAGCGTGTAAGTTATATGTAGAGAGACTGCAGCTCCAGATACTACAGTTCCTTTTTGTCTAAGATAACTTTTTAAGTGGATAAAAAAATTTTAGAATTCAAGTCAGGAAAAATAGCAGTCAACAGAAAAGAACTATTTGCTGTGAGTCAATATCAAAAATGTATGCACTGAGGAGTATGCTAGCCGTACCTCCTCCCCACACAAAAGAGCACAAACCATCCTTCTGCCTGTTACCCATTTGCTATTGAGCTCATGCAAAGAGGCCATGTACATCACACAGGAGGCGGTCACATGTGGGACTTTCTGAAGACCTGAACTCTCAGATGTTCTTTTGGAACTAGTGTATATAGTTCCCTAGGAGGTGTGCTAAAAAGTGAATGGACGCTGACCTGAACAAAGGTTCAATGAAGATAGAGAAAAAGTGAATATTTACCTCATCTTGGGTAAGGAAAGTCTCATTCTGAAGTGGCTCCAGGTATAATTCAAAGAGGCAGCTCAGATCCTAGAAGAAGAGGAGGCTCTCTTACACTTCAATCTCTCAAATACCCAAGAGATTCTGATACCCCTCGCGGTAGCTCCACGTACTCTCATTAGGAGTGATGAAGTGTATCTTGCTGAAATTCCAGACCCTAAAAGTGGTTATTTTTGCTCACCTAATGCGAAGGTTAATACCTTGTTACCGACATCATCTGAATCTGCATATTTGCTTACAGCCTCCTCACATACTCTGCTTAGGGTCTTGATGACAGAACAGCCCATCTCTAGACCACGGGAGCCCTCATTTCTCTGTGAGGGAAGTGAAATGTGGCTAAGCACATACTGCTGCCAGGGGTGACCACAGCCACTGGACAGCCAGCTTCCTTTTCAGCCCCGGGGAGCACAGTGACAGCTCTCGCTAGCCTGGAGCTGGAAGACTGGGGAGCTCTTCAAGTTTGGGCTTCACACACCAGCAGAATTTCAAACTCTGATGTTCCGATGCAAGGAAAAGCTTCCAGAGATTAGCAGTCATGTTTAAAATCTAAGCCGTAACTGGGGCTCTAGTTAAGCTGGCACTAGAAGCACAAAAAACTGGGAATTCACCATCTCTGCAGAACCCACTAAGGTTCTCTTCTCATTTATAAATTTGAAGCCCAGACAAAATTTAGTGACAGAAAAGTAATTTAAAGATAGAAAAGATTTCTCCCATGTTTTATGTATTGTGATGAACTCTTGAGTCCAAAAATGCTAGACATAGTGGACTATAAAGTCAGCTGTACAGACCCCTCATCTTACAAGGGACAAATCTAAGACCCAGAGAGCTTCGCAAGGCCCAGAGAGAGCACTCCCAGAACCTTCACAGTGCCGGTTCTGAAAGCAAAGGCAGGCCTAGGATGCTGATGGGCTTTCCCAATAGACACTTCCGTCCCTCACCACATTCCACAACAGCCTGAGATGTGAGGAGTCGCTCAATACAATCTTGGGGAACACACAAATGTTGCAAATTTCAAGGAGCATGCAGGGATTCAGGTTAAAGAATGGCAAAGGAAATTCTGTGTTAAATATCAACAACATAAATTTAAAACCAGTGGGGAGCATGTGAAGCACAGTGGGTACCCAGGGTGGTTATTTGTACAGGCAGTGGCAGTGCAGCAGTCACTCCCATCCAGGCCGGGGCCGGCAGCTCAGAGGACTTACTGCACAGCAAGAGCAGGTCACGCTGAGCTGGGGGTGACAGAGCCATGAAGCCAGGGGCCCTATAAAGACAAAGCGCACATTTCTTGCAGAGAGGTGAGAGTCGGTTCCTCTTGTCTACTTGGCCACAATATCCACCTCACAATGCTACCAGCGTCACCCTGAAATCACCCTCTTTGTGCAGGGTGGCCTCACAGGAAGGTAGAAAACCACGAAGACAAAAATGGAACTCAGGTCCTACTTTCAGCTCTGCTCCTGACTCTGCCTGCAGGGGCTCCATGATGTTTCTCAAAATATCAGAAGGGCTATGAAGTCCCCAAAACATCCACAGCTCACAGACCTACTTGGACAAAGGTCACTGTGGATACACTCTGAACTTCCTGGTGGCCACTTCATCTCTCTACACTGGATGCAAGGGAGGACGTAATAGAAAATGAAACTCACTGTCATCTTTCCCTGCTGGTTTTTCTTTCTCCCCTATGGACCAAAGGTAGGAGCTCTGGCTAAGACTTGTGGTGAAGTCCAGGGAAACAGCAGCGATATGATGAAAAGACATTCACGTATGTCTTGCGGAGAAAGAAGGTACTAGCCACATGTGTGCCAACCTGAACTCTCAGACTGAGCACTGCAGTCCTGGAAGAACAGGGGGGCCCAATGCAAAGGATGCCCAACATGCACCCAAAGTGCAAAGCCAGGCCCGGATTCTCAGCTGCTGCTTTGCGCCATGCGGTTGCAGTAACTGACAAAATAAATTTAAAGTACCTCCAAAGCTTTAGCAAATACGTAAAGAACTCTACTTTCCCAGGTTCCTCTGTCCATAATATGATTCTCAGACCAATAACTAACTGGAGGCTGATGAGATAAAAGATTTCTCTGAGAACTCAAGACACTCAGCAGCTGCACCTCACACCACGGGCTGAGAACACTCACAGGGCCTGTGATGACCAACAGGCCCGCGTGTGGGCCGCCACTCCACACGGGCCGCCGTGGGCAGGGATGGCCTGTGGTCTGCCTGGGCTCTGGGGCCGGTATCCAGCCACTTGTGTATAGATTACTCCGTAGTTCCTTGTCACCTAAACTGATCTCTAGTTTCGTTACTAAAGCAGTACAGACTCCCTCCCACAGATTGCAAATGACAAACTAGAACATCTGTTTCCATAGTGAGAGCTACCTTGGTAACAAAATGAACCAAGAAACGAAATTTTTCTGGGTCCTCTCAGCTCTTCCACTTTTTCACCCTTCCCTCCCCTAATGTTTCCAAAAGCAGTGCCTACTTCATGATTGGCAGATGCCTCGGACAGAGGTGATCTGAGGCCTCTGCTACAACACAACTTCCCATCAGCAAAGAGGAGCGAATGCCCGGCACTTCCTGTTACCTTCACATAAGACTTCTCCGTGTCCACGAGCTCCTGGATGACTTTCCGGAGGCGGTCTGCATCAGACAGGTGGCGGGCCAGAGGCCTCAGAGGTGGGTCCTGACTCTCCCTGGGTCCTTCCATACTCTTGCTTTGGGTGTCCTTAAGGCCCCTACACAGGGTGGTGATCTGTTCAGCGCTCTGAGAGATGACAAAGGTGGAAAGTGATAATCAGGACACTCCCATTAACATCAGCAGCCCAGCAAAGACAGAGAGTATCTCTCTCTGTGCCTGGCACTCAATCCGGCATCTCAGAGACCTGAGACAGGGGCAAGCAGTTTCATTCACCTCAGACCACTTTGGCTGTCATTTGAGTGCAGTGAGGAAAATGGTGTCTACACACCGTTTAGAATTTTCACACATAACACATCCCAGTGTCAAAATAGCTGTGATGTGCTTCTTCAGTACTGGAATCAAAGAGACAAGGCCTGGCTTCTGTTGTACAGCTGAGGTTGCTCTGAAATCAAGACGTGAGAAATTCCTGAGAGCACACACCGGGAACAGCCTTACTGGGTTCACCTTTCCCTCAGTGTTGGGCCTAGGCAGCTTTCCATCTCCCAGCCAGCCCGCCCGGGAGACTCAGGGATGGTGAGGAAACAGCAACCTTAGTCAGGGTAACTTGCCCAGTGAGCCTGGAGTCCTGCCCTCAGATCTGATGACTGAGCTATGCCAACCTGTGCCAAGTACAGAATTATAAGTGGAAAAAGTCTTGAGCTGGTACATGTGCTGCGAATGAAGTGAAGACTAAAACAGAAAAGAAAGGGAGAGAAGGTCCGCAGCCTAAAGGGGCACAGAGCTTGACAGAAGTACAGGCAGGGGAGCAGATGGCACAAGTTGCGGGTGAATGTGTGAGGAGGGGCGCAACCAGCCCTGTGGGAAACCCTCACAGAAGAGGGGTTAAGCTGGGGCTTAGCAGTAACCATGGGCAAGCTTAGGGAGCATGGGCCAAGACAGCATTCATTCCAGGCAGTGAGGACAAAAATCACACAGATTAAGGGACAAGGAGCAGCACGAATATCCAGGGATGAGGGCACTAAAACTTTTGGTGAAAGTTCCTAATTAGATCTGAGCACTGCGTGATTATGTTTTCTCAAAGAGAACCGTTTGTGCGCTCCTGCCGTGGGCTGGCAGCTTAGTCCAGAACGCGTCTCCTCCTGTGTGCTTTCAGAGTTCAGAGTATCTCCGCATTACATTCCAAGAGCATCTTCTCTTTCCATCCTGCCCACATCTATCTCTGCCCCATCATACCACAGAGTGGTCCAGAAGCTTGTGGAAGGCAAGAGCTGCGTCCTTCTTTGACACTGCCTCACATGCCCAGCTTGGTGCTCGTTTCCCCTCTTACAATTTTCAACAACGAACAGCATAGTCCCAATGAGTGAAAATACCTACAATATGTGGCAACTTCATGTCTGAACTAAAATGGCCCTTTCTTCATTTTAGACGCCTTCATGCCTAACTTTGAGCCATAATTCTGTGGGGTAAAAAGCTGGACCTGTTAGGAAGATCTCTTAATACTAACTTACTTCACTTTTTTTGCTTGGATATTGCAGAACAGAGATGACTAGTACAAGTGTGCTGGTCCACCAGGATGGCCTGACACATGCTTTCTATACAAGGTGTTGTGTGACAAAGTGAATGCCCAAAGCAACCCGGGCTGCTCTGGCCCACCTTCGCTCTCTGTTCTACCTCTACTTCCAACAGTGTCCTCATATGATGAAAATACACACTCACAGTTAAAACTCAACACTCATCTTCTGCCTTTCAATCAACTCGATGGGCACCAATTGTGGGTTTATTCTGTCTCTAAGTAACTAGAGGATAGTTCCTATCCAAAAACAGAAGACTCACCAAGGCTGGAAATACCTGAGTACAGTCTAAGGTCTGGAAAGCTACACATTCATAGAAGAAATGGAAAATGTAAGGCGGTTACACACACAGAAGCATCCCTTTGGAACGGGTTGCTAAGGAAGGCGTCAGCAAAGCAGGGGCTTGTAATGTGGTTCTGACAGGAGCCTGGTCCACAGGAGAACCACAGAACAGCCCAGACACGCAGTGGAAAACTGTGCTGAGTAACACCCAGAGCCCGGCTCCTTGGATAAAACTGCTTCTTTCTCATCTTAGGAAGAATCCTGGTGCACGTTAGGTCAAGCGAGTAGTGCGTGCTATGCCTCCAACTAGACACACAGACACATAAAGTATAAAATAATTTGTTTTCAAGACAGCTCAAAAGCATAAATAAGTACTAGTTATTCTCCTTGGAAATACATATTTTCTATTTATTTTTCTTTTTTAAAATGTGAACACATGCATATTTCTGGCAATGCCTGTCAGAAGGCATGTTTTTCAGGATAAGATTTCCAAGAAAAAAAGCGTATGTGGATTTTAAGACACCAATCAGAATGCAATTTATTTTTCAAAATGTCTCATATTTGTAACAACCAAATTGTATGAGTCGTCTTCTGAAGACAAGCCAGCATGGGTCCGTGATACGAGCACCTAGTGGCACACAGAACAGTACAGCCAAAAGGTGCCATCCTTTCCCTTCCAGGACATGAGCCTCTGAGGGAACACAAAGGACAATAACAGCAACAGTCTGCATCCTGCCTCTCCTCAGCAATGGACCTCAACACTGGCCTCATGTTGGCTTTGCTGGGGCTTTCAGAAACACAGTGCTAAGACCAAGCAAAGGAGAAAACCTGGGACCCCATCATGGGTACTTTTTAAAAAGCTTCCAAGTGATGCCCATGTGTGACCTGCACAGAACAGCTGGTGTTCCCCTCAGGACAGCCGTATCTGCTTGGATTTCCTGGAAGGAGTGTTGACTCCAGACATGTCACCCTGTCCCACATCTGCACTGAGAGGAGGCCGCATAAAAGATGTGTGCAATGAGGACACGGGTGGGAGCAAGGAAGGAGTATCACACCTGAGCCTGGGGTTCTGGCTTAGCCCTCTCCTAACTGCTAAAAAGCTCATGATAAAAATACTCCAATTCCAAAACTCTCTTTTGAAATCTCTGTCCTGGGATTTGCACCACAAGCTCAGACAATTTCATTTTGCAATCCTGAAAACAAAGTTTCCAGAGCTGTGGAAGTTATATTAAGCTTGCATGCACTGTGTAAAAGAAGATCTGACGAAATGCACCATAAGTTAAATGGCATCTGGTGAGCTTACAGCTTTGCCTTGCTGGGATGTCAAAAATCACACCTAACGATGCAGTGTTAAAATAACGAGATTTTAAAAATAAAGTATCTTGCCATTTTAGAAAATGAAAATTCATTTAAAAAACATGTCTGCTTCTGAAATTGTTCAATATTAAATCTACTTTTCAAGGTACTACAGTTAAGTGCTCAAGTGCCGCACAGACACCCTTAGCACATGTAATAGTCTGGCTGTGAACATTACCTCACATCAAAAGGAGGCCCAGGCTCCTAAGAGAGTACAGATGTGTTCTGCAAAAATACAGGTGAAAGAAGCACCCGGGTGATTACATGGCAGTTCCTGTATTCTCAGGGGTGGTCACAAACACTGACCTCCTAAAGGCGGATGCAGTGTGGGGTGCATAAGCACTTTCTAGGAACAGCGACTTCTGAGGCCTTGGTGTCCTTACTCATGAAAAAGCAGCAGCAGGGTCGATCTCACCAAACATCTCAAACTGCCACTGGTCCTGGGAGCAAGGGGAACGTGCCACGTGTCAAGAAATTGCTCTCCATCAAACATGTAGGGCACTGTCACAGGACTCCGGGCATTTTGTCTTTACTGTGACCCACTGAGGCTTTCCAGGGGCAGGACAGGGAGGCTTGGGCAGGACAGGCGTGATATGAGACCCCTCTCCTCTCTACCTGTCCACTCCTCAGTATCCAGCAGAGCACAGGCAAAACTGGCTTGCATGGCTTGCTGCCTCTGTCGACCATGGCATGAGGGTTCTCCTGGCCCCAGTGCTCTAAGAGCGCAGTCGTCTGCTCAGAGAGCTGAATGCAGCCACCTCACCCACACTGACGGCGGGGAAGTCGATTAGGCCAGTCCCGCCCTGCGGTGTGATGATCCTGCAGAGGAGAAACACCGGCCCGCTGAAGTGCGGCCTCTGACTTACGCTGGTCTGTTTGCGGCAGTCAACACTAAGATCTTGAGTTCACTGTGGGCGTCACCATTTTTTAATGGGCACAAATATTTTCTTTAAAGATTTATTAAAAAGATTGAACAAATTTTTTCCTAAACTGTCTGAAAAAGCTGCTCTATTGGCCCTTGCCCATTTTCTTCTTCCTTCAGCTTTTTAAGGTTACAGTAAGGTTGATCCCTACATGAAAATGATTTCTTCTTATTTAGAAAGGAAGAGTCACTCCCTCGGGAACAGATGTTTAAGCATAGTTATTTTTGTTTTTGTTTCAATACATGGAAAAGGACGCCTTCTGCCTCTATAAAGAGGATGAACTGTGTCTGTTTTCAAGGAACCCATGAAGCTTTTCTTAAGGATGATACTGAAACGGCTTAGTGTGATCGAGCTCCTCGCCCCAGACCCTCTGGAGAAACGCAGGGACAGAGCCATTTTCATACCAAATTCTGGGTCACTCCATGATCCTCCTAACTGGATTCTGTACAGTTCTTTTCAGCAGAAAACCATCACAAAAATCTCCTCTTGATTTGGATTTTTAAAATCTGTCCCCCTGATCACAACAGCCTTGACATTTACTTTGCTCCTAATTGGAGACATCGGTGCCTGAGGTTTTTCCATTTTCTTCTGGGCTTTAAAACCCTAAAAAAAAATTCTTGGGGATAAGTACATTGTATCATCCAGAATTCTTTTAAGACTATGACTGAGGTTTCATAGCTGCTGCATGAAATACCGATGCTGATCAGAGGCCTTTGCCTCTCAGGAGCTCAGCTCTGTCCCAGCCGCGGGCTCAGCGCTTGACAAAGCCCTCATTGAGGCTCCAGTGGCACAAGCTCTGTCAAAGGCATCTGTCTGTAACCCTGGGGCTCAAGAACATGTCTAGCCTAAGGAAAAGGGTTCAGAAGTAATCCACAACTTGGGGTAATATTTCACATGGAAACACAAACATCAGCATTTGCAGTGTGTGCTACTTCAGTTCCCAACAAGAATGTGAACTCTGAGGGAAATTAGTAAGAGTCCTAAAGGGTACCATCGTACTTTTGGATTAACTCTCATGTCAGAGGTCAATCTCCTGCTCCATCCCTGGCTGCCACCCACAGCCACTTCCCCTTTCACCATACTGAGCCACTGACCTGGTCCAAGACCAAGTGTGGATAATGTCCACAAAGATTCACCATACCAGAACATCAGCCTGAAAGGTTAGGTTTCTGCGAGCTCTACTGCCACTGAAGAGAAAGATGAAAAAACTGAAACTAGTTTTAGGCCTGGGGCAAATGGCCAGTTATCCCGAAGGAGGATGTCGCCCTGGCAGGGTAGTGTTCATAACCTTTGTGTTCTTATATACTGAACACAAAAAAATTCTCAATTCATTGTCTGCAAACCATGAGGAGGCTGCACTTCTAAGTTATCTCAGAGTGCAACTACAGTGTCAGCTGTCATAGTCTAGCAAATTAGTTAAGTCAGAAATGTTCTCCTTAGGAAAAAAAGAGTAAAAAGCCCAAGGACTTTTTCTTGACTTGCTCTGCACTTCATTGGAGTCACGGCTAATGTACAGGCAGATCTAATGTTATCCCCAAACGTTACTGGCAGACTGAATCTACAAGGGCCACAGAGTAAGGTTAGGTGACTTCTCCAAAAGACTAAGGGGCAGAAAAGACCCGGGATCTGAGCTGAGGTGGCTCCCCCTCTTGGGATTTCCCATGAGACAGGGTGGGCCTCTGTCCGGTAGGTTCTGTTTCAGCTGTCCTGGGTCATCCCATCACAGCCCAGCCAGAGCTCCAGCACTATACCTGAGCAATTCCCCAAGACGGGGAGGAGAGGGGAAGGGGCAAGGGCAGTAAGTTAGCATCTTGGTGGGGAGGAAGGAGTATGCATACATTCAAGGTGATCAGTGACATTCATGTTTGGGGAGCTAATCACTTGTAGTGATACGGTGAAAACTCTAGGCAATGGCGTGAGGTTTTTATACTTATCAAAGCGGTAGAAAAAGCATGAAGAAATACTCCCACCCCATCCCCCAAGCCTCATATTCTTTGTTCTCTAGTCCAGAATGTTCCACTTCCAAAGCTTAAGTGCCTGCCCAGTAAGTGCAAAGTCCTGAGTTCGATTCCCGGTACCAAAGGAAAAAAAAAAAAAAAACATAAACAAAGCTTACACTAGGCAGAATGAGAAGGTGAACTGAAAATAAACACTAAGCTACAAACTTTTAGTACAAAATACAGTGAGATACATTGCATGAGACCTGACTGGCAACTGCTAACAGCAGTTACCAAGGACAGGAGAAGCGCATTTCTGTAGTGTAGTGGTTTTCACATTCGCCTCACCTATGACAGAAGAGATTGATATCTATTGACCAGAAAAAGAGACGTGATGTATTAGCAAGGGAAGGAAATAGGTCTCTGTGTTTTGAAGTCACTCTGTATAATTTCCTATGTAAAAATATGCATGCATAAATTGTTAAAAAATGGAATGATATATATATATCACATATAATAATAAATGCAGTGGTTAACACTGCATTTAAAGTTATTTTAATTTTAATCTTTTGGCTTATCTGAATTTTCTCAGTTTATATAGGGGTTGGATTTTCATAAAATCCTTTCCTAGTATTTTACAAAAAAGATTTGAAGCAAGAAAAGGCTCCTTAAGGTATTCTGTTTCCATAAGGAATCTGTGACGAACTAGATGAACAGTCCCTTCCCTCATGAGCCCAGAGTGGGGCTGGGAAGAGGAGCTTTGAGCAAGGCATCCAGATGCAATCAATGCCCCAAGAAGTGTGGGGTCCCCTCAAAAGTCCAGGGGAGCCAGTCTGGTCAGAGCAAGGCCAGGGGCACTAACACCAGGCTGAGACTACGAGGTGAGTCAAATGAGGGGCCGGGGAAAGCGGAGCGTGCAGGGACTGACGGCCAGCATGGCCGGGCCAGGGCTTGGGTCGTGCAGGGAAAGGGCAGAGAGGCAGGGGCCCAGCAAGAGCAGCTGAGAGCTGTGGCTGCAGGCAGGAAGGCTGAGCCCGTGACCCTGAGGTGAAGGTGGGGGAGAGCCCTGGAAGTGAGTGTGGCAGTCCCTACTACCTGGTGGGCCCCTGTCCATGACGCAAGGCCAAGGTTCCATGGCGCGATGGCATCTGGCGGTGAACACGCATCTGGTCATCCCCAGCCCCTGCTCCTTTGCCTGCAGTGTTACCCCAGAATCCACACCAGGGCCTCTCCGTATACACACTTTGGCCTGTGCTGTTTTAAGTATTTTTTTCAAGGCAAAATGTTTACATGAACAGGTTCTGGAGTTAAAACCCTGGCCATGGCAGTTCGGAGCCATGTGACCTTGACTAGTTCACCCTGACTCAGTTTACATAGCTGTAAGCCAGGGGACCTGTTTCACAGGTCATTCAGAGGATTCAGTAAGGTGAAACAAAAATATCTAGCAAAGGACAGGGATCGATAAAGGCTGGGGCTCATTGAAAGTTAGGGTTTGCACGGGAGTTTAATGCCTCAAACCTGCTATTTTCAGAAGTACAGATGAATAAGTGTTCTCTGAGGGCCCTGCAGGGTGGGCCAGAAGAACCACATTTTATTGCATCAGTCATTGTACATGGAGCCCCTCTTCTCTGCCAGGCTGTGCTCTGAGGGCTGGGGACAGAGGGCACATACAGGTCATAAGGACTGTGATGACAAAAAGTGGAGCACATGACATCTCCGGCAGAAATGACAAGGTGCTAGGAGAGAATAAAGCAGAAAGAAGGCCCGTGAAGGCCCATGAAGGTCCAGCACAGACAGCTGCAGCTTTCACAGGTTCCAGAGCAGGTGAAGTCTGCCCAGAGGCAGGATCAGGGCCACTTAGTCTACAGGAAGGATAGTCTGAGTGACTTGGGGACATTCCATTGAGAAAGCAGGAGCATTTACCTGGCACTTGCATGTGCCTAGAAGTAATTGTGTGGTGCTCAGGCAGCACAGCAGGAGGGCAGAAGATGCAGAGGTCAGGGCAAGATGGCTTCCCAGACCTCAGCCCCGGCCAGGCACCTTGCTCCTGGGAAGGAGCAGCGGAGCAGCGGAGCAGCGGAGCAGCTGGCGGGACACAGGAGCAGCCAGGATGCACCCTGTCCTCCCGCCTGCCGCCTTCTGCTGCTTCCTGCTGCTTCCTTATTTCATACCAGCTTGGTCAGAATTCGAGAATGAATAAGATAAGCTCTCTCTACCAAGGACGTTTCAAGGGCTAAGGCAGCAATTCTACCCAAACAAGCACCCCCTTTCCGTAAAACATTGGCTGTTTCAGTGTCCTCTGACAGAATTTACGCAAAGAGCTGACCTCTCTAGTCTGCCGAGCCAGGTCCTGCATTTTCTCTTCCCCACTTTGCACCTGGAAAGAAAGACACTTACTTCTGACGCTCAGACTGCAATTAAACCTGCTCACCCAGAGAGGGGCCCGAGTGCCAGAATGTCCCTTGCTTTCCAAATGCAGAAATACGACGCCCATGGTACGAGAAGAGATTCTAACGCGCCTACTCTGAAGCGAGCAAGTGACTTCCGGAGCCTCACTGAACAGGGTCATCAACTACAGCCCGCAGGCCAAACGCAGCCTGCTACTATTCTACGGAAAGTTTCGCTAGAACTCAGCCGCGCCTGTTCACCTCCATGTCGTCTGCTGCTCCTCTCACGGCATCACAGGGGTGTCGCTCTGATGGCCCTTCAGGGAAAGTGTGAGGGAATTGTTCTGCCCTGCTATGGAGATGGTCCCAGATCAAAAAAGATTTTTTAAGTTAAAACTCAAAGTAATTAAAGTGACATTATTGCTTAGAAATTACAAATAATGTCTTCATTTATGTCAAATATAAAACCTTCTAATATGCTTTCAACCATGTCAAAAACAACAAAAAAATAAAAATAAAAACAGCTGAGTACTGGCTTGGCTCAGCTCGAGGGCTCAGAAAATGATGCTCAGTTCCTGTAAGTGGCTTTACTGGATGGCTTTTTTACTTCATGTTGCTTCCCACCCCCACCTCTACCCGCAGTACCAGGGATTGAACCCAGGGCCTTCATGCTGAGCAGCATACCCAGCCAGCCCTTTTTAAATTATTTTTATTTTGAGACAGAGTCCTGCTAAATTGCCTGGCCTAGGCCCAAACTTGGAATCCTCCTGCCTCAGCCTCCCATGCCTGATCCCAGCAGGGATCAGAGGCATGTACCTCCATCCCCAGCTCTGTGTTGCTTTTGGATAGATGGGATGGTTTTTGCCTCCTTTGTTTTTTTTTTGGTTTTGGTTTTTTGTCCGGTACCGGGAACCGAACTCACGACGTTGCACTTGCCAGGCAGGTGCTTTTGCCGCTGAGCTAAATCCCCAGCCCCTGAGCTAAATCCCCAGCCCCATTGCCTCCTTTGCCTATAACTTGGGGCAAAATCTATAGTTAGATTTTCATACGATCACCTTATAGCACTTAACATTCATTCTATACATATTTATCTAATTTTAGAAGTCTCTAAATCAATATTCTTCAATTTTGGAGGAAACATGTATTTAGCAGGGACTTCTCTTCCAATTCTATCTTCTACCTACTCTTTCCCATCCACAGGAGATTATCCCATATTATAGCTCCCCTTTTTATTTTCTTCCTCCAATTTTCTCTCACAGCCTACTATTATTCTGCTAATTAATCCCATAAACTAGTTTGAACTTGTGTATGTACAATAGCTCTGGTTTCAGGACTAATGCTTTTATCTCACACTCAGGTTCTAAATGGTTCCGTGTTCACTGCCAGTTTTCTGAAACACAACCTTCTATTCCAGTTATGTCCCTGACTTAATTCTTGGCAACCAACAACATATTACTGAACACTGCAGAAAAGGTTTTTAACTATTGCACAGCCTGAGAATTTTTCTGAGTTTTCTGCCTTTTGCATACTAATTGGATGCTAAAACACTAAAAAGATTATCTTTGTCTCCTATGTGAAGAACAAATATGTCACTAACACCAACTGTAATGAAATTCTTGATGGCCCCGAGCTTGGACAAATCTTTCTTAGCCACCAGTTTGAGGGCAAGTACCATCTACACTGTTAACAGAAGACCGAGGACCACAGAGCAGAATCCTTAAACAAGGAGATCCCACACCCTAGGTATAACGGGCTGTGCCCAGCTTGTAGATAGCTCTGCCCAACTAAGTCTATTCTCCCTATCTCTGCTTTCCTAAAAGACTGACTTCATCCAGGTGATTTTCTATGTGGGGCCTGAATGCCTCACCTACAAAAACAAAGAACAGGGTAGCACCTGGCTCCCAGATGAAGACCAAGCTGTCAGCTTGGAGAACCATTCCGAGAGGCTCAAAAGCCCGAGTCAGTTGTGCCTACTTCCATTCCTTGGTGCTGTTTGTTGGGCATCTAACGTCAGCTTCTGGACTGTTACAGACAGTCACATCCTCTGCTGGCTCCTCTTGCTGTTATGCTGACCTTATTTTGGAACGTAGGTCCTGGGTCTCCAGAGCATCCCAGATTCCTCCTGTCAGTGTTGTATGGAGCAATAGGGGGCCTCACTGTGACACAGACTAATACAATGTCCTTGTTACCTGCTTTTCATTGCTCTTAATAACTAGAACCCTGCCACTGAACAAGTAGTCTTTTAATTAGATATCATCATCAACACATTGTTGCCATACAGATTTCATCTTAGAAACATCTCACAAGTGCCCATGGACAGATGCTAAGAGGACAGTACCACTGGGGTTGTTTCTGCGCACTGCACTGACGTTTCCCCTACAGTGTCTCCCCCACTCCCCGACCCCGCCACCACAGGCTGCGGCAAAGAAAGCTGAAGCAAACCCAGAATGTAAGAAGTTCATTTATGAAGCCACTGTCTCTTTGCAGGTACAATTTTGAAGTTATTCTGGATCTACATAATTGTGATTTCACAAGGAAAAAACTCTACAGGAAAACACTTCACAAAAAGGTGCACTTAGTAAACTTAGTGGTTACAACTTTCTGACCCTCTCCACAGGACCCAGGGTGGCAATGCCCACCCTCAGGGTCTCTGCAAGCCCAAAGAGAAGCCACCCAATAAGCCCTGAAGATCCTACTTTCAATTCTTTCTGTATATAGCCAAAAATGGAATTGCTGAATCATGTGATAATTTTATGTTTAATTATTTGAGGAAATTCCATATTGTTTTCCATAGCAACTGCACCATCTTACACCCTCGCCAGCAGTAAACAAAGGTTCCACTTTGTCTGCAACCTTACCAACAGTGTTGTATGTGTTCAGGTGGCCTCCCTCCAGAAATGCACCCTACACCGCCTCAGCACAAAACCCCGGAAGGAGCAGCACAGAGGTATGGAGCGCTGCTCATAGGTCAGAGCTGCTGAGGATGGTGCTTGGACACCTCCATCCTGTTGTTTTCTTTCCTCTTATTATGGCAATTCTGGGGCTTCTCTATGCAGAAAACCCAGGGCTTCATGCACAGGAGGCGGTGTGATAGTCAAGGCTCTGGCATTACTGTCATTCTTTTTGACAGGGTCTCCGACACAATGATAATCACACAGGGAACAATGCTTGCTATGTACACATATACTTGACACTTCACCACCATCTAATCTACAATCTAACACTGACTACATAACAGAAATAATAAATGTTAAATAAAATTTAAACCAAGGCTGCTATTATTTTCAGCAAGTAGCTTTGCAATTTCAATAAAATTTGTAGAAAGTACAAAGCAACTAAAGTCTTGTTTCCCCAGTGGTAAAAACGGCTGAGGACCTAGGAAATGTGTGTACCTGCAGACTCCAGCAAAACCAAGCAAGAAAAAAAGTGACCATGACAGAATGCAAATGAAACTCTTGTTAAATCCACTTACAAAAATGATCTTGAAACCTCACCTTGGATTACTGATTTGATAATCAGTCTTTCCATCTTGGTAACTTATCTATAAAAGCATCCCATTCAAGTCCTACGTACTCACATGAGAGCAGAGACGTCCCCCTCCCTTGTGCTGCCTAGAAGCCCCAAGCCAGGGAGGCCAGCAGGACCCTCTCTGACCACCCCTTACCTTGTGACTGAATGACCCATGAAGGCAACGGACTCCATAACATCCCAAAGCCAGCAGAAAGCAGTGTGAGAAGTAGGAGGGTGCAGACCGCCTCAAGTCGTGCAGAATGAAACCCCCAGCCCATGTAATGCCAGGCGACTGCAGCGCTCAGAACTTTGTCATCTGACAGCTGTTTCTAACCTCAGAGAACTTAGGTAGCAGGCAAAGACACTGGCAATGCAAATCCTGGAGAGGGAAGCACACATTGGGAGCTAAACAAAGATTTAAGGGAGAAGGAAGTGGTGGCACCAAACAAAAGGAGGAAAAAGAACTGAAGGTTTCTTCTTAAACCTACCTTCAATGTTCTCCTTTTTCCTTATTAAAAATGTATGTAATTTTTGTTGCCCTGATTTTCATGCTGTCAAGAACAGCCAGAGACAGATACTGAACGAATAACCCAGTCTTGACCTAAGCTCCAGAGATGGAGCAAAGACCACATGCCAGCGGTCAGTGCTCAGAGCCCGGGGGCTTCTCACAGCCTCTCCTCCCCCAGCCCCTCTCTCACAGCCGAGACTCCAGAGCAAACTGCAGAAATGACTCAGAGCAATTGCTTAGAACTTACATTCTCTTTAAAAAGTGAAAGTGGCTACATCATAGGCCTAGGGCATTATAAAAGGTGAGGATCTGCAAAGTAGTGAAAAGCATAAAAGATACATTGAGACTCAAATCTTCATTTAGTCTGTACAACTGAAGTTCCCATGTAAGTACAATCTCCCAGCACACCAGAATATCCAGACATTAAGATGACTGTCTCAAGCCTCTTGCTAATACCTGAGAAGACCTTTGTGAAGACTTTACTGAACAAATCACGTGTAACAATATCCCTCCCACTGTTGGTAAATATGAAAGATTAAATAAGATTTGGGCTGGGCATGTAGCTCAGTGGTACAGCCCTTGCCTAAGATGTGTGCGGCCCACGGTTCAATCCCCAGCAGTGTGTATGTGTATATATGTGTGTATATTAGGTAACATTCAAGGCACTCAAATAGCAGCAAGCCAAAATTGGGTTGGATCTGTGCCATTAGTCCTTTTTTAAAAAAAAAAAAAAGAAGGGAGCAAAAGCAGCAAAACAGATGTACCTACTTGCCAAGGTAGAAAGTAGTGAGGCTCAGGTCCTCCTTACCATGCTCTCAGGAAAAAGCACAGCAGCCCAGTACCCCACCCCCAGCTAAGTGTATAAATCATCCCCACACAGCGTATCAGATACCTACTTATGTTACCAAAGAGGTCTATAAAATTTTGGCTTGGGTTTGGCATTTCAAGTTTTGCCTAAAAAAAATCACTTCTCCCATTAGTTACAGGAAGTAAAACTTTAAAATGCCAAAACACCAGCATATAATGTTGCAACTGGTGTTCAACAATCTGGTTATGTCTAACCACCATCATCAATGTAATCTATTCTGGTTTCAACCTAATAATTTATTTGCCTTGTAGGGGCTGTTATTTAACACTCCTTAATGTCTCTTAGCACTTTAAAAAAACATAAAGCACTAATAGCTAATCCCACCCAACAAATTAGACTTGAAGATGAAGACAAAGGTCAGAATGCCACTTGACTAAACAACAGTGATGCTTTTCATGTAGTAGGTACTTGATAATTGATTTCATAATGTCAATAATATTAAGTCAGACCCAGACAAAATGACTCAAATTCTTTAAAGGCAGAATTGCAAACGCTCATACTCTGAAAGGGGTAATCCACAGAAATTCCTTCAGATTGGCACCTTCTCTGGAAATGTGTGCAACTGTTTAAATGTATGTGTACGAGCCGTTTTCTGTAGATCCATAGCTTTCATTGGGTTCTCAAATGGTCTGTTCTCAATAATTTCTAAAACAAGTTTTAAAAGCATAGAAATCATAGAGGATATGGGAAATGAATACCTGCTCATCCTGACCTTCACCTACAAGTACCGCCACAAATCTTAAGAGGTTTTAACTTCAGTGAACTGTGTAAAGGACGACAGATGAGCAGTGTTAGTTCTGACAGGGTTATCCGAAGATTTATTTTTCTTTTAAGGAGCTTTCCCTATTCATCAGGACAAAAACCGATGTCAAGGACAAAACTGCTTTAGAGCAGGTGTTTGGGCAGAGGACAGTTAGGGAGAGACGGCAGAGCGGGGCAGATAGTCCAACCAATGCAGAAGCTCAGTGACTTCTAGGATGAAGAAAGCAATTCTCAGCATAATACTTGGGTCAAAAACCCTATGTCGTAACTCTGCCCACCCTGTGTCCAGAAGGCTTCCCTAAGAATGTGCAAGGATCTGCAAACAGCATTTACACTGAGGATAGGGTTTGTCCAGAGATATTTAAACTCCTTCTTTTCTTCTTCCCCTAAAACCAAAATTACACCCAAGCTCCGTGACTGCCTATCTCCAATTCAAAAAGTTAGAAGCGACATAAAGATGTTAAAGGTAGAGACCGAAAGGTGTGGAAGATGGAGGACAGAAGAGAAAGGATGGACAGAGAGAGCTTGATGTCCAACCCCACCCTGACCGGTAGGAGCTGAGAGGCACAGGCTGGCTAGGTGGATGGGGCACCCAAGCTGCAGGAGGCTGGCCACTACTCTTTGGTCTTAACCCTTCATTTGCCTTGGAAAGGACAAATGCATCCTTCTTAAATCATTGGTCCCTGCTATTCCGAAGGAAAGACTGAGTGAAAAGGAGCCTGCACCAGAAGTAAGTGTATCATTAGGGAAAGACTGCCCAGTCTCAGGCTGCTCTGTGTCGTCAGGGTCCAATCTGCATGGCCTCGGCTCCCGGGCGTCTCCGAGTCACCCTCTTGTTCTTAGTCATCGTCCCAGCAGTGAGGAGAGGGCGTGTAATTATCCCTTCAGCACTTGGGCTGGCTTGACAGTGAGTTAATTTCACAGCCAGGGTTCCACCTGACAAGGCCTGATCCCTGGCCCACCCCGCTCTGTGATTCATGCTGCACTGCTGCCTCCTGTGACTCCCTCTTGTTTTGTTCTTCCTTTGGGGACTCTGGAGATGACTCTCAGGTACAGTTTATATCCAGAAAAACAAGACAAAAGGGAAAATCTGGAAAAGAATAAGAAGGCGGGGCACAGAGGAAAGCAGACAGGACGGTGCTGGGGTGCAATCAAAACAGGAAAGCGAGGTGGCTATCAACCCAGCCCAGTGCACAAAAGAACCACGGTCACAAGGCCATGACAAGGGCCCACCCTGAACCCTCCAAGTGCACTGTGAGCCAGGTGCTGTGACCTCATCTCCACACTGAGAATCTGAGAGGGACGCAAGGGCCCCAGGCCTCGAAGAGTTAGTGCTCTGGGCTTCCAGACCCATCTCCTCAGCTCCCACAGCCTCTGCCCTTCCCAGTCCTCTGCTCCTTCACATCAGTACAGTCCCTGCTTACTGCAGAAAGTGCAATCCTTGGCCCATATTTCCATGCAAACTAATAGCCCCTAAGGTCACCGCACTACCACCCCCAACCAGCAGATGCAGTGTCTAAATTGGGACAGACAGCTGAGTACGTATGGGCCAATATCCTGGTGGTGGCAGTTTCCAGCTCTGTGCCTGGCACTCTCCCACTCCCATTCTCCTTCACTTCTGTCCAAGCACACACTGGACCAGAAGGAACCAGCCATGGTGACAGAGCTGGGGCTGGCTGCAAGAAGCAGAAAGCGGTCCCCACCAGCAAGACCTCCTCCCTCTCCCTTTCCTGGCCGACTCCGTGGGTGCTCCCCCTGCTGGACAAGCTCTGTCCTCTCCACCTACCTGCTGAGTGGCTGCCTGGCCAGCGTGCACTTCCAGTGTCTTCAGGCCACTCTGTATTTCTGGCTCCCCCTTAGCTTACGCTCAGACACTCCCTGACCTCAATATGAAGATTTAGGCATTTTATCTTTCCTTTTCTTGCATTTTAGTATCAGAATGATCTCTTTAGCCCTGGTGAACAGAGTAAGTGATCCCTGGCAAGAAGCAGAACAGACATCTTGTGGTTTCCTGGATGTGTCACCTTGCCCTGCCATATAATGATCAAGGTCAGATGCAAAGGAGCACCAAACCAGTATCTCAGAGCTAGGAAAATGAGAAAGAAAAGAAAAATTCAGCTAACTATAAAGAGATCAAATCTCCTTTGGTGTGGTAGTGCACTCCTGTAATCCCAGCACTCCGGGAGGCTGAGGCAAGAGGATCAAAAGTTTGAGCCCAGTGTGAGCAATTTAGTGAATTAACAAGACTATCTCAGAATAAAAAGAGCAGAAAAAAAAAAGAGCAATTTAGTGAATTAACAAGACTATCTCAGAATAACAAGACTATCTCAGAATAAAAAGAGCTGGAGTTATAGCTCAGTGTGAAGGCTCTGGGTTCAATCCTCAGTACTGTAGATAGATACATGATTGACCAATTAATAGGTTTTTAAAAACTTTTAAAAGACCAAATGCCCTTTCTGCTCCAATGAAAACGAAAGTCTTTTCACAAAGCTCCACAAGTTACTACCCTGTCTTATGTTAGATAGCAAGTATTATGACAGAATGCAGAATGACACATTTGAGAATGAGAGACAAAAACTCAGCCTGATGCTGCCCCTCTTCCAAAGGGGTGGTGTCTGCAAGACCTCCTCCACCACAGCGCCTGCCAGGCCTTGCTAAGAGTCTGCACTTAGCTAAGGATGGAGCCAGATTCAAAACACACTGTTTCTATTTAGTCGTAACAGCAATGCTCCGGAAAAACTCACAGTTCAAGACACTATGCATTAGAAAACTTCACTGAAAGATAGGCAGGCTTCGTCTTCATGCAGAGCACAAAAAGCCAAGAAGAGGACCTAACGCTTTGTGTCCTTGGCTTCTAATTCTTTTTCATCTCATGGAACAGTTCATTCAGGAAGATTTCACCACTGACAACCCCAGAAGATTGTGTAGGCAGTTAAAACATTTTCTAAGCACATGTATTAATTGCACTAACATTTTATTAGGGGACTTATATCTTTACACATTTTCTTATCTGACAATGAACCTTCCAGATGAAGAGGCCATTAAGTGAACTGAAAAGGAAATCACTCAAAAGCATGCAGTGTGGAGACATGTTAGGACAGGGCATCCTATACCTTAATAATCTATACAAAGTTGGATAACTTGTCCCAGATCACTTAGTGGTAAATCCTAGTGAACCAGGATACAAATTCTGACTGCAAATATCAGGTCAAGACTTCTTCCTAATATACCACTCACCACCTGCAAGAAAGGTTATCCAGAACTAAATCGTTATGAAAGACTATCTTACTAGTGGAGAACATCACACCCTACATCACTTTTCAGGTACAAAGCACCTGCTTTGAGAATACGATCTCTCTGTTCAATCAAATAGAAATAAGTTGGATAGCTTGCACTTAGAAATAGCTACATTTACTTTTAAGAAAAGGATCATGATTATATTAGCCTATTGATTTTCAACATGTAGAAAGACTACTGTTTATAAATAAATTATATTTTAATCTGACCAACAAAAACTTCAGATAACACAAAAGACCTTGAGATTACATTGGAAATGCAAAGAAAAGTATATTCTTGGGAATGCTGGAAAACTACTCCTGGAGTCTAATAACATTTTCCTTAGCTTCTTAGATATGCAAACTCTTAAAAGCAACGCATGTGAGAACCACAAAAGATCAAGTGGGTGGGTAGGAGTTAAATATTATATGCAAGTTATGTTCACACCGTGTACTAAAAATCTAACCATTAATGTACATTCTTTTCTTCTATTTTGAAAAAATAAACAGGACAAAATACATCTTACACATGCTTAAATTGCAAAGAGCACAACACACAGCTGTCATGCTGTATGTCTCCAGATTCCCTCTGCTCTCTGTTCTAGCAACACACCGCCTACAAACTGCAAAAATAATCACTGCCAGAACTACACTAGGTGATTACATAAAATTCTCCTTAAAAGCTTTAAAAGTATTTAATCAGAAATAACTAAATTAACAACTCTGCTTACCTAGTAGAAATTGGTTTCATTTTTGTGGATTTTCTTTTACAGCATTAAGCCCAATACATGCTATGCTCCAAGGAAATAGTACAAGGGTACACTTAGTTGCTATATTCAAATTCTCACTTTCTCTCTTTTCAAGCATATTTTACAGAGGAAATTTTTTATGGGCCTTTCTGATATCCTATCTGGTATCTTGTAGGTAAAAAGGAAAAAACTATTTCACAGAGATCAACTTAAAGGCATCAGAGTAAGGAAAGGAAAAGTTGACAATGCCACAGAAAAAGTAGTATATAAAAGAAAAGTTCTCTAAGCCTAAGCTATCATGAATGCAAAGATTACCATCAGAATCCCTCTGGGAAGAAAGACACATCTTCTCATCTGCATAACAGTCTTAAGACATTTTCAGAGCAAAATCAATATTCAATTCAGAAAAGAAAACCATGCCTACATTTGAAGTAAAATCTTCATCCATGAAAATCCAAGCCTGCATTTACTTACATGATGTTCATAAAAAGGGAGAAGTTCACAGGGAGCTGCTCCTCTCCCAGAAAGGGTCACATCCACAGCCGGCGGTAAGGAAGTGTGGAAGGCTCACACTCTCTCTCTCTCAATCTCTCTCTCATCCCCAGGCAGTGAAATGAAAAAATCCTGAACTGCTCTTCCCAATCACATCCACAAGGACTCCGAGCGCCACCACGCTCTTCCGCCAAAGCAGCACAGTGGCTGGGGAAGAAGCATCGCCCCGTCCTTCAGACGCCCACCCCACGCTATGAGTCTGCCTGCTCTGGAGAGGCACCAGGTTATGACAGATGTGGGGGTGACAGGGCTACCTAGCGTTACTTCTTCACAGCCGCCTCCAAGAGCAGAACACAGACCATAAGCAACAATGCTGCCGGGGACCACTTAACACACCTCAAGTTCCCAAAACAAGCCAGAAACTCTTTCAACCTTCTCACCCAAAGAAAAACTGTTTATTCCTTTCAAACTTCCAACTATTGCAATAGCATATGCTAATTGCCAACAATGCTGGGGGGGAAATATCCCACACACAGGAAAGGCTGACAGGGTCACACAAAGAGCTGTGACAGTAATAGGCACCCTTAAAGGGAGCGAAGGCAATCAATTATGAACCATTTGCAGAAATTGCGGGGCTGTCAAAAGCCCTGGTTACAGCTGTGCTTCATCAAGCCAGGCTTGGGGTGATTTTCTATGGAAATTATTCCTTATTCTCAATTGTAGAATACTTGTTAGGAAAATATGCCCAGTGGCCCAGGTTCAAATTAGGTTCAAACCAAGTCAAATCTGAAAAGAAGCTAATGACCCCTGAGAAGACCTGAGAAGCAGAGGCTACCTCCTCAGGCATCAGCAGTTCCCTGAGGAGGACAGAGCACAGAGGACCCTGGAAGGAACTCCTCCAGCCACACTGGACACAGCCCCCCTTGAAAAGCAGAAGGGGCCTGTTAATGCACATAAGCTGATGTTTCTAGAGGTTAAAAAAATATTACACAAAACATTTTTTTAATCCTTAAATTTGAGACTTTCTCTTCCTTTGAATTTACACCCATCACAGTTATTACTTTGGGTGGTCACTAAGTCTTTTTTCGCCAAGAATCAAATAACCTGTGAGCCATGCATTTCCCTTATTTTTCTTAAATGTACTGAACTCCATTATTACATGTAGATCTCTTCCTATCTGGAAAAACATGAAGAAGACTTGAGGGGAACTTGACAGGAATTGCTTTGCCTGCTCACACAGGTTGAGCACTCATCCCAAAAATCCAATGTGCAAAATGTTACAAGATCCACTGCCCCAAATTAAAACTATATATCTTGCCTCAAGTGAGGGGTCACAGTCAAAACACAAGTGCACTAAAGCCTCTATAAAATTACTCTCATGTTATGCATACAAGGTGTGTATGAAACATACAAGAATTTCATTTACACTGGAGTCTCATTCAAAATATAACTAATGTACAATGTAATATTCCAATATTTGAAATCTGAAAGAATCATCAGTTGGGATCTCATCTTATTAAAAAGTTTTTCAATGCTCATGGATAGGAAGAACCAACATTGTGAAAATGCCATACTCCCAAAATTGTTGCATAGATTCAATGCAATGAAAATACCACTGATGTACCTCACAGATCTAGAGAAAATAGTCCTAAAATTCATTTGGAAACAAAAGAGACCCAGAATATCAAAAGCAATCCTAGGAAACAAAAGCAAAGCAGGAGGTATCACAATTCCTCATTTGAAATTATACTACAAAGCTACTATGATAAAATCCGCATGGTATTGGCAAAAAAAAACAGACCTGAAGATCAATGGAACAGAATAGAAGATGCAGACATAACCACAAAGACACTCTGCTGCTACCTTATCTTTGACAAAGGGGCCAAACATGTTCACTGAAAGAAAGATAGCCTCTTTAATAAATGGTGCTGGAAAAACTGGCTTTCTACATGCCGAAGACTAAAACTAGACCCAAGCCTATCACCATGCACCAGAATAAAGTCAAAATGGCTTAAAGATCTAAATATTAAAAAAGAAACACTAAATCTATTGGAAAAGAAAGTAGGTGGAAGTCTTAAAGACACAGGGGTAGGTAGAGAGTTTATGAACAACACACAAACTACACAGGATATACTTCAAAGAATCAACAACTGGGATCTCGTCTTATTGCAAAGTTTTTGCACATTAAAAGAAATCACCAATAGGGTGAAAAGAAAACCCATGAATTGGGAAAAAATTTTAGCCAACTGTCCCTCAGACAAAGGACTCCTGTCTAGAATATATAAAGAATTTTTTAAAATCAGGCCCCCAAAATTCAAAGACCCAATACAAAAATGGACATCTGGGAGGAATACACACTTCTCCCATGAAGAAATACAAATGGCAAATAAATGCATGAAAAAATGTTCCACACTATTAGTCATTTGAGAAGTGCAAATTAAAACAACACTGAGATTCCATCTCACCCCAGAAAAAACGGTTATCATCAAGAAATCAACCCACTGACACTGGAGGGGCTGTGGGGAAAAAGGAACTCTTCTCCACTGTTGGTGGGAGTGTAGACTGGTGCAACCATTGTGGAAATCAGTCTGGAGATTCCCAGTAAACTAGGATTAGAGGTCCCATTCAACCCAGCTTTTCCCCTCCTGGGTATTTTTCCAGAAGAACTGAAAACATCACACCACAGCAATATATGTGCACCCATGTTTATAGCAACACAATTTGTAAGAGCTAAATCTTGGAAACAACCCAAATGTCCATCAACTGAGGAATAGATAAAAAAGATGTAGTATTTTTATACAATGGAGTATTACTCAGCTATAAAGAGAGATAAACTAGAGGCTTTTATAGGTAAATGGATGCAACTAGAGACCATACTCATAAGTGAAATAAATCAGATTCATATGTGTAAACATCATATTTCCTCCCTACTATAAGAACCTGAAAGAGTAAATAAAATCTGAAAGGTAAAATAGATATTGTGAAAGGGAAAAGAAACTGCTCAAATAGGAAGGAGCAAGTGGGATGAAAAAGGGAAGAAGAAAAGGAAAAAAGGAAGAGAAAAAATATGTATATGTATACAAAGGATAACTAGGATAACTGTACTACTAATATCTGTTGGTTTATTAACAGGAACTGTTAATGTGTAATTGTTTGATCAGTCTTGTATGCCTATATCTGGTTATACGTGCAACCATTTTGTAGATAACATTATGTAATATAACAACCATTGTTAATATCCTATCACCTTGTTTTGAAATTCTGTATCATTTTATTGTTCTCTATGCTGCTTTGTTTTTGTATTTTTTTTTGTTATTTTGGTTTTTTCTCTTTAAAATGAAAAATAAAATTTTATGTATATACAAGGATTGCTGGAAGAGGTGTAATGCTGATGTCTGTGGTTTATTGAAAGGAATAGTCAATGCTTAAAATTTTCTTTTTTCTTGACCAATATTGCATTCTTGAATCTGGTAATCAGAACGACTGATCTGAAAACAACAATATGCAGTGTAAGAACCATTGCTAAACTCTTACTATCTTGTATGGTGAAGTTGTGCATCACTGCCAATGTGTGGAGTTTTTTATTACTTGTTACTGTCTTTGACTGTTTGATCAATCTTACATTCTTATGTCTGGTGGACTGAGCAACTTCGTTGAAAATAACAGTATGTAATGTAGCAACCATTGTTCATTCCTATTATTTTGTTTTGGGGTCATGTATCATTTTTGTTTTTGTGTTGTTTTGATTTTGTCTTCATTGTTGTTTTGTTAGTTTTTTTTTGTCTTTAAAATTAAAAAAAAGTTTTTGCACAACAGCAACAACAAAAAAAAAACCACCAACAGAGTGAAGAGAATGCACAGAATGGGAAAAAAATTTGCCAGCTGTTCCTCAGACAAAGGACTAATATCTAGAATATATAAAGAATTCAAAATAATCAGACCCCCCTCAGATTTAAAGATCCAATCTAGAAATGATCAATTCTCAGTGAATAGGCACTTCTCAGATGAAGAAACAGAAACAGCAAGTAAATATATGAAAAAAAGTTCAATATCACTGATCATTTGAGAGATGTAAATTAAAACAACATGGAGATTCCATCTCACCCTAGAAAGAATGGCTATTATCAAGAAATCAACCAATAACAGATGCTGTTATTGGCAGGAGTGTGGGGAAAAAGAGCCCTTCTCCACTGTTGGTGTGAGTGTAGGCTGGTACAACCATTGTAGAAATCACTGTGGGGATTCCTCAAAAAACTAAAACTAGAGACTCTATTTGACCCAACTATTACCCTTCTTGGTATCTTCCTGAAAGAATCAAAAGCATCATACTGGGCTGGGGATTTAGCTCAGCGGCAAAGCGCCTGCCTGGCAAGCGCAAGGTCGTGAGTTCAGTTCCCGGTACCAGAGAAAAACAAAAAAAAAAAAAAAAAGCATCATACCACAGTGATATTTGCATACCCATGTTTATAATGGCACAGTTTGTAATAGCTAAATCTTAGAAACAATCCAAATGCCCATCAGCCAATAAATGGATAAAGAAGATGTGGGTTTTTAATACAATAGAATACTACTCAGCCATAAAGAAGGAAAAACTTGGGACATTTCTAGGGAAATAGACACACCTCGAGACCATGCTCGTAAGTGAAATAAATAGGACACATGTGTTTAAATATCACAGTTTCTCTGGTATGAGAAACCAAAAGGGTAAGTAAGGACCAAAATGTATAATAAATATTGTGAAATAGAAAATATTCAAATGGGGAGTGGGGAGGGAGAAAGTAAGGAAAGGATAAGAAAAATAAAAGAGAATAGAAGGAAAAATGAAAACAAAGCTTTGTAAATGAGGGGAAGAGGCATTGAAGGGAGGGGAGGGGAATGGGGGAAAAAAGAAGAACCAAGATACATCATGCACACGTACAAATCCCCTATGATGAACGTTATCATTATGTATATCAAAAATGTATCAATAAAATTAATTTTTTGAAAATTTAAAAATAAAAAAGAGCTGGTGATGTAGTTCCTCATTAAGGCACTAGGGTCAATCCCCAATACCAAAAATAAGGGAAGGAAGGAAAGAAGGAAGAAAGGGAGGGAGGGGAGGAAGGAAGAAGGGAGAGGAGGAGTGGCGGGAGGAAGGAAGGAGGAAGGGGAGGAGCAGGGTGAGGAGGGAGGGAGGGAGAAGGGAGAAAGGAAAAAGGAAGGAGGGAGGGAGGGAAGGAAGGAAGAAAAGAAAAAAGAAAATTATTAAGGCAACCATGTGAGGAAGCTGTGAGGCTAGGCAGATGCCCGTGTTTACCAATGAGGAAACTGAGGGTTCAGTAGATTTCCACGGGACCAAAGGCAATGGCTAAGCTGAGATTTTTCACTTTTCCAATACTGACCCTGAAGTGGATGATGGTGGTTGGTTAAAAAAAAAATCTGAGACCTTCTGGTCCCATTTCAGTTCAAGGATATGTAGTCTCTTTCAATAGGTTTTTTCTTATGAGTTCCTTGATATGTATATATGAATAAGTATATTTATGAATAAATGTACTTTATGCATTTATGTTTTCCCCTCACCATTTTTAACAATGGAAACTGAAGCACAGATCAGCCTAGTTGCAACCTGACTGCAGCTTTTACACCTAAACTTCTAAACTGTGTTCCAACGCTCACTTTGCAACCACTTTGCTTAGCTGTGACAGGCACCATCCTGAGGTAGGGGTCGAAATGGCCTTAACAAGCTAACTTTCCATAACTCTTCCACTGAAATAATGAATTTGGGGAAATTAATTTCCTTCCTAAGAACATTAACGGGTAACCTAGGCTGATTATCACAAAGAGAAAACCATTTTCCCCTAACAGCATTAAGTGTTAAGTGATTTCTCCCAAGCACCACACTGCCAGTGCCCCAGGGGGACACTCACCCCAGAGCCTTGAGTCTTGAGTGTTTCAGGAGTATTTGCTCTTTGAAAAAAAATTTAAAGACAAAGCAACCAAAATACATCTGTTTGATACTGTAGGATCCACTGTGCATTTAAAAATGGATGAATATTAGCTATGATATTCAAAAGGAAATAACCCACTAGAGAGAGACTAGAGGGGTTAAGACTAAAAATTCTGATGGACTTCAGTTTAGTGAAGGCACTTACATCGGGGCATAACCAGAGTACCGACAGCCTCTAGGAATCAGGAAAGGGAGGAGAGATGAGGACGAGAAGGGAGTGGGAGCTGAGTGCAGGAGTAGGAAGGGAAAGGGAGAGGGCAGAAGAGCGGCTGAGCGCCTGGGCCACTTCCAAGGCTACCCCAGCCCCTGCACAGTGAACACCACCACACCGAACAAGGTGCCACACAGCCACATGGCCAGGGACCCGCTCTTGGTCACATTAGTTTAAACCCAACTGGCCCCCCCTAACTGATTCCACTATAACTTTTCTTTGAATATCTGTCATTGCTTAAATTTCCTCCATTCCTACTTAGTATTTGTTATGGTTTGTGTCTGGATGTCCCCCCAAAGCCTCATGCAGTCATGTGGTGGGCGTCTAAAGTTTATGATTGATTCATGGTCCAATGCTGGGATTATGGGTGTGAGTGCTGCACCCACCCTGGGGCAGGGAGCCTACGTACAATGTAAGGGAGGGAGAGAGGCTTGCTGTCTGCTGCTCGTCCCTTTTTGCTCTTGCTGCTTTTGCTTTTTTCTGCCCTCATGAACTGTTGCTCTCCACTATGTGCCACCCTGCCTTGGAGCCAGCCGAGTATGGACTGAAACCTCCACAAACTGTGAGCTAAATAAACCTTTCCTTCCTTAATTTTGGGTGTCAGGTATTTTGCCTTGGTGATGGGAGAAAAGTAACCAAGGCAGTATTTAAGACAAAAGCAGGAAATAAGAGAACAGAGTTATAATTTCAAACTCTAGACTGGACATGAAAATATATACTGTCAGCTCATTTCTGAAAGGACAGTTGAGTACAGTTAATACAGGAAAGGGCTGGATGAGGACAAGCACTGTTCAGGGTGGGGAGAAACTGGGGCCCAGAGTCCTGGCCAAATGGAAATGTAAAGGGGCCCAGAGCTGGGGAGAAAGCTGAGGTGTTACTCAAAAGCTAAAAATGGAAGTACCTATGACCTGACAACTGCACTTCTAGGTGGATCCCCAAGAATGGAAAAGTAGGATTCAAGAGGGCGCTTGTACGCAGATGGCCTCTGCCATCACCCACAACGCCCAAGCCGGGACAACAACCCAAGATCTATCAAGAGATGAACAGGTCAACAAAATGTGCTATAGAAATATGATGGAATACTATTCAGCCTTAAAAAGGAAGGAAAAGCTGACAAAGGCTATGACATGGATGCACCCTCAGATGATATTCTGCTCCACGAAATAAGTCTGGAGTAAAAGGACAAACACTGTGCAGTTCACTTAAATATGAGGTACTTCAGATGGTCCAGTGAGAACAAGGGTAACTGAGGTTTTCCGAGGGCCTGGGGGAGAGGAGGAGGAGAGTTAGGGCTTAGCGGGCACAGCGCTTGGGTCTGCAGCAATGGAAAAGCTCCAGGGACAGAAGGGGGGGGTGATGGCAAAGCAGCACAACTGCACTCAGTGCCACTGAGGGCACACTTGCAAATGGTAACCGTGGGTGACACAAGTTTTAAAGTGGGAAAGCAGCAGAACAGTCAGTTAACATGACTTTTAACTTTTATGAGTTAAGTTTAAGGGGGGTTTAGGTTTTCCTGGTCAAAACAACTATAGAGAATGTTCCTATTGCAGGAGTGGCGTTGCCCACTTTGCTCTTCCATGATGTTTGGAAAGTCACCAAGGAGTTCTGCCTAAGTTAATGGTTCTTCTTGCTACTCACCTCAAAAACAAATAAAAAGGAAATTATATTCTCGGAGTGGAAAAAACGCTTGCATCAACTGCTGGAACTCAGGACAGGAAAACGCCCCCTGCTATTTCCCCACTTCAGGCGAAGGCGGGATTAGCCCTCGCCTGCCTGGTTCTCGGTTTGCGATCTGAACCAGCACCTTACCCTGAAGGTCTGCTCCATCTTCTCTCGATGGGGGGCTTGATCCAGAGTGCCATCTGTCTGACTCCTTTTCATACCAGTTGTGATGTCAGGGACATTGCTGAAATCTGCGGGAAAGATGACAGACACATGTGAACTTGGCCGCCTGCAGAGTGGCAGTGACTGGTTTTCAGGGGAGCACAGAAGAACACACTGACAACCTCCAGGGCAGCACAAGGGGTCCGTGAGCACTCAGAAGTGACATAAGCGTTCCTCCAGCCCTCTGAAACAGACCGGGGCTCTAGGTAACTGAAAAAGCAGTGCCTTCAGCCCATTTTGGTCAAAGGAGACCCATCAAAACACTGACTTCAGAGCTGAACATGGTGGCACACCATGTATTCCCCAGCACTCGGGAGGATGAGACAGGAGGGTCGCTTCAAGTTCAAGGCCAGCCTGGTCTACAAAGTGAGTTCAAGGCCAGCCTGAACTGCATAGCAAAACCCTGCCTCAAAAAAAAATCCTGACTTCAGTGCGTTGTCCACTCTTCCCATTGCTGTGCAAAGCATACCTCGCTAAGCTCTCATCTTAAATAATTCATCTGAACAAAGAATTAAACACACACTTGTTGGCATGGCCCTATTTTTTGGCTAAGTGAGGGCAAAGTTACCAGAATATCTTGGCAAATTAATGATGCAATACAAGAGACACTTAAAAGTCCACTATTTGTTCACTTGAAAGTATAATTCATTTTCTGACATCTACCACAATCTCATCTTAAATTGAAATCCTAAGAACAAACTCTTGTTAACATATAGAGAAGAGGCAAACACTTGTGCCAAATAGAGCGCATGGTTTCCCAGCCTCCAGCTTACATCCCAGACTCAATCGTTCCTTCCACAATTCCATTAACAAATTCGAGAGAGATGGAAAGCACAGAATCTATCAAAACGTAACACAGGTTTTTTTCCTAATCCTGATATGTAACAGACTAATCTCAGGCAGCTGTAAAAGCAGCCAGCCTCTGAGATGCCTGAGCCCAAAGGTACGGACAAAACTGCTGACAAAGGAACTGCCCAGCGCGATGGTAGGCAAGAACAGTCCCCAGCAGACCTTTAGAATCTCCGGGGGCCCTGGGAGGCTGACAGTTGAAGGGCAGGAACGTGAGGACTTGATCCATACTGACATTACCATTCACAGCACATGCACTTGTAAGAGAAGATGAGGCTTCCAGAGAACGTATTACTGGTCTGTAAAATTCTACAGCTCCAGTTTCTTCTCTTCGCCTTTCCCAGTACCTGGTTCCACCCAGAAAAGGACCATATAATGAGTAACACTGAGTTACCCTAGATAAGGCAGTGCCTACCGCAAAGGCAGGAGCCGTCCCTGCGGGAACTTTGAGAAGCAATGGCATTTAGAAGTACCAGGGTTATCTCTCCCAGACCCTTAGTCCGTACCTCAGAGGCTGTCCACTGCCCAGAAGGAAGACTGCAGAAATAAGATGAGCCCCTCGGCCAAACCTGTCTACCACCACTCCTACACGCCAGCCTCCCTCCTCCAATATGTACACCTTTGTGTAAGGGACACCAACTACATAACGCACAAAGAAAAACAGGCCTCATTCCTATGGGTCCAACATATGCATCGCTTCATCCATGCATCAGCACACCCTGTCCGCACTCGCCACTTCCCAGGCACTGTGCTAGGACAGGAATACAAGCTTGGGTCAGACACTCTCAAGGTCTGCTTCTCATCTGGAGGGAGGGGACCAGTGAGGGAGATGGAGGCAGAGACATGAGTAGGACAGAGCCAGAAGAAAGTCAGGCCTAAAGGAAAAAATGTCTAAGCAAAGTCTTCAATCTGAAGGGCGACTGTCTTGAAGATGAAGAAGGTAAGGCAGAGCAAGCAGTGGGAGAAGGGAACCGGGAGTGGGAAGCAGCTGAGGAGAGGCAAAGGGTATGAAGATCTGAGCACAGCCTGGGGTGGGGGCTTGCTGAGTGCGGCAGCAGCACAGAGCACGGCAGGGACAGAAGAGGCAAGGCACCCCAGGCTGCGCAGGGAGGGCGAGGCCTGGGCAGGAAGCAGGTCAGAAGTCACAGCACCCTGCAGGTCTCAGGAATAAGGACCCATAAGAAAGGAAGACAGGAAGAAAGAAGAAGGGGAGGATAAGGAAAAGGAGAAGGGAGAGGAAGGAGGGGGAGGAGACAGAGGAAGAGGAAGCAGAAGAGGAGGAGGGAAGGGAAAAGGAGGAAGAGGAGGAAGAAGAAGAGGAAGAAGAAGGCAGAGAAGAAGGAGGCAGAGGAGGAGGCAGAGAAGATAGAGGAGGAGGAGGAGAAGAAGAAAAAGAAAAGCAAAAGAACAAGCAACGGCACAGAGTTTGAGAAGGCAGACCCCATCGTCTCCTCGCTGTCATCTAGTAAGTATAAGATACAGCGAGGGGTATCAAGGGAGAGACCTGGTTTTGATTCTTAGGTAACTTAGTACATGAGGTCAGAGAACGGGGTAGGAGTGGCAACAGCAAGCTTAGCTTTAGCAATGTTGAGTCTGAGAAACAACTGGCCCATCCCATGGTAAGGGTCAGTGGTAAGCCCTGAGGAGTCTTCATAAAGACACAGATTCGAAAGTCATCACACTGTACCTGACAGTGAAGCTTAAGATATGAATGGTACCTACCAGAGAGAACCTGCACAGTGACACAGAAGAGGGCCGAGGAGGAAACCCCAGAAACACCAGTGCAAAGAGGTGCAAGTGAGGAGCCCTAACAGAGGCTTCCTTTTTTTTTAAGAGCAAAAAGATGTCTAAGGAAACCAAGAAAGAGCAGTATCACAGAAGCCACACAATGTGAAAGAACATTACCTAGGCAACAGAATCAAATTTGCATTATTACTGCCTTTACCTTGTAAATAAAAGGCTTTGATATTTCCAAAGAGTTACATCAAGCTCAGGAAATATGACACACAGTACGCATATGCATTCATTCACGACGAAGACTTCAGCAGCACCTGCAACGCAGCCAGCAGGTACTACGTACTGCAGATACCGAGAGGAACAAGACTGCGAGCCCTCTGAAGAACACACTGAGCAAGGGCATACAGAGCTCTGGAGTCTGAGGTGCCAGATGGATGCTAGTGAAAATAGCATGGGAGATGTCAAAAGTGGATACCAAGTGAATTCTGAGTCATTCATTCAATGTATTGCCAAACTTTGGAATTTAAATGTGGAAAACTCCCTAAATCACTGTCTCTTACAGAGGGACACTCATTACTTTCAGGTGAATAAGGAAAAAAAGCATGGCATGAGCCTGTAACAGAACACTGGAGACCTTTTCTGTTAGAATGATGTGGCCCCAGAATAAAGGGCTCAGCAATGCGTTAGTGAGGCTCCCCCACCACTTTCAGCACCCCTTAACACCACGGAGCCTTTGGGTGTTGCCAGGCACCTTTCTGAGACATCCCAAGGACAGCCTCAGGGACCGATTCCCACAGAGCCTGGTCACCAAGATCCACGATGAGAAAGCAGCTCCAAACATTACCTGCGATCTGCCAAGATAAGATGTCTCAGAGCTGGTCTACCACCCAAATTCACAGAGGCAAAATGTACCTGCGCATACACAGAGTCCCCATGGTGACCAGCAGTGTGCCACTGCTGCCCTACAGACTGCCAACACAGGGAGGGCCGAGCCTGATGTGCTCACAGCTGCTGATCTGGGTTCAAGAGCGTCAACCTGACCAGGGCCTGCATTCCTGCAAAAGGCATGTGCACCGGGAGTTCTTGCTAGCGAAGGAATAAGGAAAATGTACATTCCGAAAGAATGAAAGCCTGCTTATGAAAAGAGTGTAGGCCGGCAAAATCCAAATGCTTATTTACAAAGCTGGTTTAAACAGGCATCCAGTCCTGGGCGCTGGATGCCTACACACCTCCTCATTTACATTCTGCCCACACTCTGAGCGAGGGCTGCTACAGTGAGCAAATGTATCTTTCCCCTCTCTATAAGAAACTGGCTTCCACCTGGCACACCTCTTCATCAGGACATGCACACTACAACATGTTTAAGGGGCTCTTTTCCCCTATGTGGTAACACTAAGTATTTGCTTCCTGCCCACCTTGCACGCCATGCTATAGAGTATCAACCCCCAGGTACTTACCAAAGAGTGGCTGAAATGACTGCAGTCATGAAAATCAACCAATTTATAAACTCAAGTTAGAGAGCTATTTGTACCTGTATCCCCTTTTGTCTCTGCCATCTTATTCTTTGTGGAAATTAAGTTTGCATGAAGCCTACAAATTGGAAAAAATCTAACATTTCATGCAGCCAAGAAGAGCTTCTCCCTGGTGGTTAATGAGCAGAGGCGCAATACCCCAAGTTTTAGACTTGGTTTCTCCATTAGATCCTGCTTATTTTAATTTGCCACCGCCTACATTCAGACGGGTGCCAGGAACTGAGCTCCACCAACTACCAGGTACTGTGTCAGGTGCTATAGTGAGACCAGGCTCAGCCATCTTTCTCCTTTAATCAATGAAGATTTTTAGAGATGGACAACACACCAGGCAGGCTGTCACGGAAAATGCCTATCTCTCCCTCTGCTGCATGCCGTATAGTTCCTGGCAGACACTGCAGAAAACACAAGGCTTGAGGTAGGAGACACCTAGCAATTCAGTTTTTTCCTGAACTATGCATCAGTACGTCCCCCATTGATGCCACTGTCAGCCAAGTGGCTGGCAACCCCAAGTTCTTTACAATTAAAGGGCAAAACCTGTGTCACAGTGACATCCTGGGTACCAACTTAAAAATAGCAACATCAGGAAATGCTAAAGTTAAGGTCACCTCACCCACGCAGCTTGTAATCTGAATTTAAAGTTTAGAGTTGCATCACTCCCAAATCAAACTGAGCAGTTAATATGCATGAGTTCAGGCTTTGCCATTTATTATTCCTGTCACATAGAAGCAACAGTGTATCCAGGTGCTGAGACTGACAGGCACAAGGGGAAGGAATTCTTCGGAAATGGTACCATCAGGAAGCCCAAGAGAGGGCTGGGTGTGTTAGCATCCCACCTGCAGCCTACTTCTAAGGAAGCCTGATAGTCACTTTCGCAGGTCACTACTACGTTTGGCTCATCTAGCTGATGCCATCCCATAATCCCAGTCTGTGTTCTTCCTCCTTACTCAGCCAGGTAGCCCGAGAACAGGCATTAAACTTCCTCTCAGCCTTGGACACCACCCATGTGGCTGCAGGCAGACCCTAGAGACCCCAAGCAGCTTTTGGCTGTAAGAAGAACGGGAAGGATAGCTCTGTCTTGCAGCAGCCAGGACCATGCTCCTTGACTGCGAGACTGGTTCAAGAAAAAAGTAATTGGACCAAAACTCTGAGAAAGCCTCCTGAGGCCTTAGGAACCAAAATTGTTAAAGAAATTGAAAGAAAATTCTGAGAATGGTATCATCTCCTGTGCCTAAACCCAAGAAATGCAAAATGATATAAAACATTTTCATTCTCTCCCCATGGATACAGTACAAACTTTTCAAAAAATGAATGACTGTAATGATTTGAATATGCCCCCACCCCAGCACTTATGTATTAGAAAGTTAACCAACGCCAAATAGGACAGGGCTGGGAACTGGGACCCGACGAGGCATTTAAGTCATGGGATTAACAACACTATACAAAAGGCTCCCAGAAGTGAGTTCTTCCCCTTCCACTTTCCACCACTGTGCACCGTTCTGAAATCAAAACTCCAGACCGACAGTGCCCTTGACATTGGACTTCCAGCCTCCAGAGCTGTGAGCTAGCAAATTTTTGTTTAGAAATTACCCAGCCTTTGGTATTCTACTACAGCAGCACAAACAAAGCAGTCATAGCACAGAAAGGCTCTGGTTTAATTTGTTGACTAAGGATTCATCAGAAGTAGACTAAAAGGAGGGTTTGTGAGAATGGAAACTTTTTTTTTTTTTAAATGCTAGGGATCAAACCCAGCCCCTCACCTATACCAAGCATAGGCTCTACCACTAAGCCACACCCTCAGCTACTAGAAACTGTCTGTAATCTATGTTTTTCACACTTTAAAGCATTTATTACACTACACTGATTGTCAATACTAATAGACCTGAAATCTCTTTTTTGATAATATCTATTTTTACTATTTTGAAATAAAAATCACATTTCATATAATCTACCAATGTAATTTCACATAAAGCAGTCTACCCTCCTAATAAGACAAGGAGAAAAATAAGGGGGAAGTAATTTTTAAAAGAAGACGAGTTTTACTGTGTAAATAGAAGACAAAAGCACTCCAGCAGCCGTGAAGCAGCTGCCCACTGCCGGCCCTGCAGAGAATCACTAGAACCAAGCCACAGCTCCACGGTGGTCAAGGCATCCTCGTGGCGTTGCCATAATGACATAATTTTTCAAAATGCAAAATCTCTTGGCAAAGGTTTGAACAAAATAAAAGACATAATTCCCTTGATTTACTGGGTTGTCACAGCCCTAGAAAACCCAATGTACCTTTTAGCTGTGGAAAAAATGATTTGTGTTTATTTATAAAATAAGAGTGAGCTCCTGCTCAGATCATTACCCTATTTTTTTTCAACTCCACAAAGGTCCAGTAGAGCAATCTGCAGTGTGCGGGACTAATCTGAGCACTACAAAATATTCAGCAGCCATAGCTCTGACCATCAAATGCCACTGTCCCTAAACCATTAAACATAAGCAAAAACAGACCCACAGACTTCCAAAATGTCTCCTGGAGGGCAGTGCCATCTCCCCTTGAAACCGCCTATGCCTCTCCCTTTGTCCAGGACCTTAACTTTTTTTCGGAATCAGAGGATGCAAAATGTACCAAAAGCACCCAGAGGAGGGCTCCAGTGAATGTTGGGCCCCTTACTCCCTAAAGAGCATAAAACATGATCACTAGAGCAATAAAAAATATAGCATTCAGGTAAACAATGGAGCATTCTTTAACTGGGACTTTCAGGTTTAAAACATTTTTAATTGGTCAACTTATCCTTCTGATGTGAAAACTATAGGATAATCTTCTGCTATGGCTTGTATCTAGATGTCCCCCCCAAAGCCTGATACTTTTCAGGCGTGGCTGGATCTAGACTGTATGATGCTGGGATCAAGGGTCTGTGATGGCTACATTAGTCCACTGGCTGGTTTAGCATAGTTCTGGGTAGGATTAAGGGTGCCCCAACCTGGGTATGAGTGCTACCTGCCTTAGAGCTAACATACAAAGGACAGAAAGAAGGCTAGTGGCGTCGCTTGTCACTTGCTGCCTTCAGCCTGCCTGGCTTTGCCATGGACCGTTTCTCCTGCGATGCCCCTCTGCGATGCCACCCTGCCTTGGAGCCAGCCAACTATGAACTGAAACTTCTACGGACTGAAGGCCAACTAAACCTTTCCTCCTTTAACTTTGGGTGTTGGTATTTTTGTCTCAACAAGAAAAGACATCTTCCTAGAGTGAAAAACATCTAAAAAATAGTATCAAAGAAGTTACAGAAGAATACTAAATGATTTTTGATCAAGTTTTCAACTATGTAATCCACTGTGACATTAGAGTTTGACATTTAGTATGTATATTCTACTATCTACTCCTATTCAGATAATATAGTTTGTGAATTATGCTCTTAATTATTGTTTTTCTATTTCCTTATTCAATTTCTCAGAATTTCCACTGTGCAATTCTGTAAGTGAACAGCACATAAAGAATCACAAATTTTAGATCAGAAAATAAACTCAGAATTTATCCTATTCAAATCCTTTACCTTATGTATCTTTTGGGTATTTTTTTTAACTATAAATGCAATTTTAAGAAAACATAAATATTTTGGTAAATCAAAGCTGCCAGTTAAAGGATAATAGCATTTTGAAACACAAAATAAAGATTTTTGTTCAGTTCTCCAAGATTTAGGCAGTATTATAAAACTCTGCATTCATGTTCATGAAACTCAGTTATGGTACAAAAAGCACACTGAACATTGTGTTCTTTTGCAAAGAAAAGCTTAATATCTCTCAACTTTTAAATTTTAATGTGCAAACTTAGCATAGAAATGCTTACTTTTTAACTAATTTAGATTTCCCTAAATTCTGTTCAAGCTTCTTCTTTTAAATGCAGTGGCTTGTGACACTTTTGTCAGTGACATTTACTGTGCTCTGTCATCCAGGCAAATATTACTCATCAGTCAATGAAACAGAATGAAAAGAAAACCATTTAAATGAAATAATAGATGTATTCTTCTGTAAGAGAGAAAAAAAAAATGAGTTGAACAGGTTCAAAGGTTAGGCAAGTCCTAAACTGTACTATTAACTACAAGATCACTATTCAATATTACTTCTAAAATAGATAAAAATCAATCTACTTGTCTCACTATGACTTAGGACTCTTCATTTTTTTATTGTTGTTCTTATGTCCAGGGAATTCAGCAGCAGTTTGAATGTTACTGGAAAGCCTGCAGAGAAATAAATTCTATCACAGCATAAATATCGTGCCCCCAAAATATAAATTTCATAAACCTTCCAAGTTCACTTAACCTGAGGCCAAAATCCAATCAGTGATGTTCTTGATATGGCAAACTACAAAGATAAAGAGAGAAAAGCAAATGCCAGCCATAAATGCTCCTTAACAGAAGGTTAAATTTTGTGATAAGGGGCCAGGCATTTAGCTCAGTAGCACAAGTGCCTGCCTGGCAAGCACAAGGCCCTGAGTTCAATTCCTGGTACCAAAAAAAAAAAATTTGTGATAAGGAGCTTAAGTGGGTGTCTAGCACCCGTATTTATTTTTTAATGTTATTTGTATTATTTATTTTAATTATATGAATTTTACTATACTATGAAATATTTATGTAATAAGAAAATATCAATAAAATGAAGTATTAAATTATTAATATTTATTTATCCAACTTCTTTGGCTTATATGAGCCAAGTCATCATTGGTAGCTAAATCACCTGATCAATCACTTTCATCCTCCTCCCAAAGCTGTAAGAGCAGTTTTTCACGTGACACTGTAAGAAATTAGGCTAACTCTACAAGGAAAACCGAAACAAAACATTTAACAAAACAAATTATAACTGCACAAAAAAATAACATGGAGTGTAAGGGGGGTAAAACTGACCTGGTGATAATCTGACACATGTGGCAAGTTGAGGAACGCAAAAATCTCTTCCTGAATTCCCTCCATGCAGCTACTCAGACACACATCCAGCATGCGTGACGCATAAGTAACTATTTTTACTACAAAATTATGATCTGGGTATATTTAACCCAACCTTTCTCTCTTGAGAGCAGGCTGCCATGGCCTGTTCAGCTGTCCTGATGTAAATATCCTCAGAGTCTCCAGAATACTTAAAAGCATCAGGAATATGTAGATGTTTTCAAAGTAGGAGTGTGCTACTGGCCACCAGCATGGACTGCAACACACAGACCTTCTTGGAGAAATGGCAGAAGAGAATTCAATGATACATCTTTGTTCTACATGTAGCTTGACCCAGGCAGTGTGCTCTGTCTGTCCCAAGAAAGAAGGAAAAGGGCCTCCCATTGTACCTTATCACAGTGCCAATGAAAAATACAAAGTTAATGACAAAAGAAATCATCAACCAAGATTCTGGTGCCACCTGGCACTAATACCCACCCGGGCTGGTGGATCACCCCACTGCCACACTTATTAGCTTCAGGGGCAGGAAATAGACAATGCTGTATTTCAGATGATTAAAGAATTTTAATAAAGTAGAAGTTCAATTCAAAATTTATGAACTACTTACTCAGAGTTCTATTTCAATACTCTGTGGGGGAAAAAAAAACCTGGAAAAAAGTTCATACAAAATGGTAGGAAAAAAACATGAGCAACACCTGATTTCGGTAAGTCCTCTTGTTCTACTGCATTAAAATCAGGGAAAACAGAATATTATTCAGCCATAAAGAAGGATGAAGAACTGACTTATGCTTCAATGTGGGTTAACCTAAAAAACACTGAGTTAAGTGAAGGAGACCAAATGGGACAAGCTGTGTGTTGTACAACTCCACTGCAGTGTTAAATGTCCGGAATAGGTCAATCCGTTGGAACAAAATATCTCAGTGGTTGCCAGGAGCTTGGGGGTGTGGAGACTGATTTATTATGGGTTCAGGGTTTCTTTCTGAAGTGATGAAAATATTATGGAATTAGATTATGATCATAGTTGCACAATTTCATGACACATCACAAACCACTGAATTGCACACTGCAAAAGGTGAACTATATAGAATATGAATTACACTCAATATTTTAATAAAAATGCTGATGTATATTTTGCAAGAGAGAAATTAGAATTATAGTAAAACTCCACCGTAAGTGCAAAAGAATGAAATACTTGGTCACATTTTTACAAGTTCTATGAAAACCAGTATGAACCATCAAAAAGGCACAAGAATAAAAATAGTGAAACTATTCCTGTAAACACTGACCTTTTCCCAAGCTGAGAAAACCCTAGATGACCACAAGACAGGCAGTTCCTCACTGCCACCCAAGTTCCCAGACAAAGACCAAGATAAGATGACAAGGATGATGGCAGTCTAGTAACATCTAAATCTGCTTTGCTGCAGGGCAAATTATTACTGTGCTTTACTCCATGTATATGAAGAGAAAGATTTTCAAAATGAAAAACATATGGTTAAAAATCCAGGCATTTTCCCCAGTGTAATGGAAAATGAGACAAAATAGTTCTACCCTTATCTGCAATTGACAATGACCTTGCCCAAGTCACCAGTGACTTCATGTGTCTCTGCCTTGATTTACCCAGCTGTGAAAGGAAAATGATAATAACACATCTTAGCTCCATCAGGGTGATGTAGGGGATAATTAGTGTTCCAAGAGCTCTTTGTGATCTTTGTAGCAAGACAGCCTGCTATTACTACAAAGCCTTAACAAACACCTTCTCCACGGCAGTCAAGACCTGACTCTATTTAAAGAGGTAATGAGATTCACTGCAAAATCCAAATGGAATACTTGATCCATTACTTTTCTTTCTTCACTTCATAAACTTTTATAAGAAACGCATATTCCTATTGTTACATTCTTACTTTAATCGTTTTAAATAAATTAATCTTAGAGAAAGGAAAAAAGCTTAAACTGCTTTGCCCAATCCCTTGTTTTCAGAGTGAAGGACATGGGAGTTAAGAGTAACCTGCCTGGGGCTGAGGATTTAGCTCAGCGGCAAAAGCGCCTGCCTGGCAAGCGCAAGGTCGTGAGTTCGGTTCCCGGTACCAGAGAAAAACCAAAAAAAAAAAAAAAAAGAGTAACCTGCCCAAGGTCACATATAATAAGGCTGAGAACTAGAATGCCAATACCCTTACTGTCAACCTGCAGCCCTTTATAAATGCTGCTACTCCCGTGTTACACTGAAAACATACTGCATCTTCAGCACTGACCTACACTGCTGATGCACAAATTATTGTTCCTTCTAGTTACGGTTTTGGTCTATGTATGTCACAGTTACCCAATTAACCCATTAAAACTGCAAAGTAAGGCAGGTGAGGACACCAGCTGGGCTCTTGAGTGTGGCGGGACATGCAGTAAAACTCTCTGATGCCTCTCTGGGGCAGCTAGCTCTCTGCCAGGCACAGATGTGGACCAGCCCAGAGCCTCCCACATAGATGTGCAAGCAAAGCCTTGCTCTGAGGATGTCTCCCTACTGTTCCTGTCCATCGGTCTGAGGAAGAAATCTGGGGAGCCTCAGGATGTGCGCCGAAGAGTCTTTTTATCCCTCAGGAACCACTCTCAGCAACACCACCTTAACTTTGCATGAACAGGGTCCTAGTAACTTTCCTTTCATTCAGTAGCTGCTTACTCAATATGTACAATTTACCAAGAGTTGCACTAGCTGCTGATTTAAATATCTTTGGGTTCCTCTGAGTCCCTGTTTTCAGTGGGTTTTCAGTGGTAGGTACATGGTGACACACACACAGATACTGCAAAGCAATCAGTCCTAACTGCAACAACAGGTACAGACAGAGTGACTTTGGAGTTCAAAACAGAGAGAGCCCATGATCCCTCCACTGTGACCTACAGGCAGCCCATACTTTCACAAACTATAACCCCACAACAGAAGTACAAAACTTGAGTGCTCATTCACTCCTACAAATTCCAATTCCTAAGAAAAACTATGAAATTTCTATTTATCCCTCACTTTTAAACACACCCCACACGTCTTCACCTTCTCCTTCACCAGTTAACACACACTGACCTACTCCAGGTCAAAGGACGCCCACACCGGGCTGAACACTTACTGGCTGGACACACCGGTGACTGGCACTCAGGACCAAGAAGCCTAGCTTCTTATAGTAGCCCCCTTCTACCAGCAATCATTTTCCATGAAACAATAACGATGAAATTCAATACACATACAAATAATTCTGTTACCACTATTACACAAAGATGCCTACACATAGGCGCCACACACAGTCTGCATCAGTGGAAAAACAAAAGTCAGAATTCAATTCACAATTGCAATTTAGGAAAAAACTACGCATCAGAAATATAAGTAAAATAGTAGATGGTAACTTGTCCTTCCATTTGGCAGCTTATGAATTCTTGGCTTGGGAAATCACTGGGAGGAGGGGCAGAACTCTTGGCAGAGGACACACAATTTTGTTAACAATTTCATATTCCTACTTCCAAGTAGTTTTTCCAAGAATTACCAACAAGTAACAAAATTGGATAATTTGAACTTTGTCTCATTTTCTCATTACGTTAGAGATACTAAGGGCGACGATAAAAAAAAAAAAAACCCTACACAGGATAGCTGAGAGTTGTACTACTGCCTTCTACTGCTTTATGGAAAGGAACAGTCAATGTTTAATTGTTCGAGCAATCTTACCTGTCTATGTTTGTTTAACTGAGTAACCAATTTGAAGATAACAATATGTAATACAACACCACTCTGAATTTCCTACCACCTTGTCTGAAATTCTGTATTGCTTCTACTATTTGGGTGCTGTTTTGTTTATGTCTGTTTGTAACGTGTTTTCATTCTTTTATCTTTAAAACTAAAAAAACCTAAAAGATAAAAAGATTCATAATAGAAATGGACAATTTATAATCAGAGTACTGTACGACCAGAAATAAATTTATAAGACACACCAGATGATAACTGGGTTGTCTGACGTGAAAGGAACTGACGTGCTGCAGTTGTATTTTAAGTTTTTTGATTTTTTTCTCCCATAACCAATGTATTTACCTTATAGGCAGAGTAAAAAGCTTTAGGCAACTTGTTACTCGAACACCCTCCTTTCCTCTGTATGTTAATTTTGATGAATTTTGTAGGATTTTATAGCTACACTGTCATTATAAGCCATTTCAAAACCATCTGCAAGTAGGTGAGTTATTCTGTATAAACACAGAGGCTTAACAAACATGTCCCCAGCCGTCCCAGCCTGACCCCCAAGCTGCTCCCCCTTGCTGAGGGCGGCGCCATCTTCCCTTGTGCAGGTGAGGTAGCTTGGAGCTGGCCTCCTTCCCTCACACCTTCTCCAGTCTTCGCTCCCCCTCAGCCTCCATCTAGTCGCACAGTCCCACCGGTCAGGGTGTGTCACGCCTCTGCTCAAATTTGTGGGATGGCTCCTTACTTTCCTCAGGCACACAGCACACCTTAGGATGGTCCCGAGGCCGCCCCATCTGGTGGACCTTTTAGTGCTGAAGACAATGCTCACAATCATCCTTGGTGTTCCTCTCCCACCCCCCAGCCTCCCAGTCTGTCCCTTAAGAGCTGCAGCACGGCCCTTGCACTCTAGGGACAGGCACACCGGCCTGTGCAGGTCCTTCGCTTGGTCACTGTTTTGTGTTTTGAGACATGGTTTCACTACACAGCCCAGGCTGGCCCTGAAGTCATGGTCTTCTGCCTCAGCCTTCTGAGCGCTAGGATTCCAAACATGTGCCAACATGCCCAGATTCCTGTACAGGTCCTTAAACGTGTCACCTACTGATACATCTTGGTGACATGCAACCAACCACTGTCCCCTTGGCCTGGAAAGTTTGGCTTCTAGATGTTCAGGGCTCCATTCCCTCACCTCCTTCGATCTTTTGTTCCAAAGTGTCTCTTGTTCTCCCAGGTGTGATCGGTTTACACCCACAACCTGGTGCCCACTCCTGACCCCCTGCTGTGATCTCTTTTTTTTTTCCGTTGCATTCAGTCCCATGTGCACAGCATCTGATCTGTTATACGTAATGTTATGTTTTTGCCTATTTTCTACTTCTATCTACTACAATATCAGCAAGCCCCATGTGGACAAGGACCTTTATATACACTGCCCATTCTCCACCTCTAATGATAGTTGCAGCCACATAACAGGCAGTACTGAGCATTTGTTAAAGGAACAGATGAAAGAAAAAAAATTTTTAAGATTTTTTTCCGGAGACCACTACTTTCTCAGCTGGTCCTGAGAATGCTTTTTTGTTGTTGCTTGCGGGGAGGGGGTTTGTTTTATTTTTTAGGCAAAGGCTAAATCACTAAATTGCTCAGGCTGGGCTTGAACTCAGGATCCTCCTGCCTCAGCCTCCCACAGTGCTGGGATTTCAGGTGTTGCCATTATTCCCAGCTCTGAACGTGCTCTTTGCAGGTGATGTGCACTATCTTGGGGTGGGAAACTGTATTTCAATTAGTGGCTCGATTCAGGATTCAGGATTCAGTACAGAAGTTCATTTCTCAACCTCAAGGTAAAAAATAATTCTCCAACTCAAATTATTTGCACTACGCATTTAACTGTAAGATTAAAGCCCTGATTCCCTTCTCAGCTACAAATTTAAATAAACTGCAACTGTGAGACAGAGCATCAGTCTGCACATTCCAATGAAAAATAAGCTAAATATTGAAAGTAGAACACCTGGGAATTGTGTTCCTTTTCACATCCTGGGTTCTGTTCCTTTTCTGCAAATACTCACTGGGTGCTTCTGCTTTTACCTGGGGAGCTGCAAGCAATAAGAACAGGGTCCCTAAGCTGAGAGAGGACAGTTTCTCCACCTACCTAAGTGCCCAGAGGAAGGGATGAGAAGGGGCCTCTGGGCTGCACGAAGCCTCACCTCTCAGCCCACTCCCCCAGCCGGGCCTCCTCACCTCTCCCTGGGCTGGCAGCAGCTCCAATGGACTTCCCCGACTGGCACCAGGGTGGCCCATCAGCCTACATCAGGTGTGACCAGACCACTCTGGAGCTCTCTCCTTGAGGACCCTTCTTCCCCAGGATGGCTTCCCAGCCCCCCTTGTCACCTGTCCTAGGCTCCTTCCCACATGCACACCTTGCATGACTCCAGCAGTCCCGAAGGACTCATGCACTTCCCCAGAGACAGCCTCCCTGCCCCCAGGATGTGCTCTGCCTCCTCATCCAACGCTGTACCCTTCAGCATTTAACACAGGGGAGACCTTTCTGGGAACTGACCCTGAAACCTGGACATCAGTTTTCTCCTCCTGTAGATTGGGGCAACCCTTCTCCAAGTGCCTTCTGCAGTATCCTGGGCCCACTAAGACCCTTTGAGGGGGTCTCCAGGGACAAAAGTATTTTCACAATATACAAATGTCAGCTGTGCCTTCTCCCTGAGGATATTTGCATGAATGGTGCAAAGCAACAGCTCCAAACTGTCCTGGTCACACTTACATGAAGCAGCACAGGAAGCTGAGTGGTTGTGCACACCTAAAGAAGGAGGGCTGCCCCAAGTTCCAAGAGGGGGAGGGGAGCTGACGGGAAGGGAGGTGATGGGAAGGGAAGGGATGGGAAGGGAAGGGGCGGGAAGGAGGAGGGAAGAGAGAAAAGGAGAGGAGGGGAGAGAAGAAGGAGGGAGGGAGATGTCCGCAGTAAAGCAATACTTTGTATTGCTTTTTCTGAATCCTGACCTTTGCAGACATTTTCTGGCAGTGTGTTCAACACCTCTGCTACATCTCTAATAAAGGACATCGGTAGTTTTGAGAAAAAGCACTTAGACACAATTATGCTGCAAACTGAACCGATTATTTCACCAAACACATTTTTTTTACTCAAAAAACAACAGGAAATATGAACAAAGTGAGCCTTCAAAGAAGATAATTGACAAATTTTTGTATGTAATTCTAACTTTCCAGCAAAATTTAGAACCCCAGATAATCCATACCCACCACTCTCCACAATATTAAAGATTTTTCCAATGAGATTTGAATGTAATTTTTAATATTGTGTATGGAAAATTCCCAATTTGAAAGATGACCCCGTACTTTCTGAATAAACAAATGTTATGAAATAATTCATAAGTAAGAGATTAGCATATAAAAAATGAACTTAAAATGGGTCTTAAAGTTACCAAGTAAAAGTCCACCAACATCTGAGATTCCATGTGACAACTAAGCTTGAAGAAATGACCATTTTTTGAATTTTGGGATAATACCAAAGAATGATAGATGACTATCTGAAAGGACTATGAAAATACTCTTTCATTTTCCAACTACATTTATCTGTGTGTGGCTGAACTCTTCAAATATCTTCCACCTCAACAACACATGGCAACAGGTAGAATACAAAAGCTGATATGAAAACTCAGCTGTCTTTTTTTAAAATATACATTGAAAAGATTTGCAAAAATCTAGATCAAGGCTACTTCTTCCTTTTGGAAGGGGGACACTGTATTAAACCTGTATTTAATGCATTAATAGAATGTTAATTCACTGTTTCTATACAATAAATTAAATTATTTTGAAAATTCCTAGGATAGTAAATACCCTATAACTGGGTGTAGTGGCACATGCCTGTAATCCCAGCACTGGGGAGGCTGAGGCAGGAGGATCACTATGAGTTTGAAGCCAGCCTGGGTTACATAATGAACTCAAGGTCAGCTTGAACAATACAATAAGACCCTGTCGCAAAATGAAAGAGTAAATATCCCCTAAAATTAAAGCTCTTTGAGGTTTATAATGATTTTAACAGTAAAGTGCCTACAGGAGACCAATAAGTTTGGGGACTGTGGGAGCAGAGCCATTGCCATGGTAGGTGGTGACTGTCCCCACCTCCGCCTCTCCACCACCACCACGGTACCCCGGATGCAGGGATGGTGCTTATTCATTTTGGATCTCTGTCATAAAACACAGGGCTTATCATGTAAACACGAGTCTACTGTAACCTGGTACTGGGGGTCAGAAAACCGAGACCAGCAGGGCTGCCCTCCCCCTGTAGTTGGGGAATCCTTCTAGGGAGAACTTTTCCATTCTGTTACCAAGGTCCATAGTCTGCCTGCTTCCTTCTCCATGTTCACTTCTGATTCTCTCCTTCCTGCCTTCCCCTAGTAAGGACCTCTGGTGACATTAGGGCACCCAGATGAGCCAGGGTACTCTCCTCAGGTCAAGGCCCTCCCCTTAACCTAGTGTAAAGTCTCTTCTGCCACATTCAGAGTTCTATAGATGACGGACATCTGAAGGGTGGCTACCATTCCGCTTTCCACTCTCATGTACTAAGACAGTACAGTCAAACCCTGCAGACCATACCCCACCACTTCTCCTAGTCGTTAAGCTTTTCTCAGGAAGGATGAAAAAGACTAAGAACAAGGGCTCTCCTTAGAAGAGAGACTCAGTTGACTGAGGCCAGGAGGGCAGAGTAATTATGTTTGATTTACCGAACACACACTTACATAGTCTTTATCATGTACCAGGGACTACTTAGTGCTTCCCAGAGATGAGCTCATCGATCCCATAAAAATCCTAGACCATTCTGAGTCGCTACAACTAAAGACAGGCTGAGCAACTTTTCCAAAGTCACACAATCAGGAAGCGGGACAGCCTGGAGCGAGGACTTGAACCTGGGATGTCCTGCTTCTTACCACTGCACTGTACAGTCTGGAGGGTTTCAGCTATCACTGTTTCACCTTTTACACCGCTGGAATGTCAGACCACGTGCATGTGCTACCACTCTGAAAAACTGAAGATGCTTTCAACAATACAGTTGCTTCCAAGAGTGACGCTGAAAAGGTTCTCACACTTGGTCCTTTCACATGGTCTCAATTCCGTCATAGTGAGGAAGAGTCAGGAAATAATTTCACATTGAAGCCCATTACAAAAGAAAAAGGATAGTCATGGAAACACAAGCCAGCAGCATTGGGCTGCCAGCCCTCCTAACATCCACAGGGAAAGTGAGATGCTTTCTCTAAACTAGTGTAATGGGCCATTAAAGTTTCTCTCTCCCACAGTGAGCCCATTTCACAGAACTGCACTGTATAGAGATCTGGCTCACTCTGCCGGCCCCAGAGACTCCACATGTCATCAAAACTGGCATGGCCAACAGGTGTTTCAGACAGTGCCAGTGCTGTCCGACGGTTTCACAATTTTTACCTGAACAATTATATTTGAACTTAACAGTTAGCTATCACAGGACTGATTTTCACTCAAAGTGCTAGCGCCGCTTATTTACCAACACCTCCCCAGACCCCAGCATTCCTTAACTGCCTGGCCGTGGGGTGTCTCATTACCACCCACAATCCCTACCACAGGCCAGCAGGGCACTACCCTGCCCACGCCATCCCGACGGGTGACCTGTGAGGACGAATTCTGGGTGTATGTGGCATCCCAATGCTGAGTACTTAGGTTTTATAGGAAACCTACAGTAATTCATTTATTCTTTCCTTTCCTAAAACATTTTCGTATTTTGGGGGGACTTTTGTTCGTTAAAAACAAAAAGACTGTAAAGAAAGGAAGACATTGGGATGGGGTCACGGGGTTGATCCACTGCACAGGTCTCCAAACCAAACTCCGGTGGTTATTAAACGACCAAACCTGCCCTCTGCAGGAGGCAGGAGGCAGGGTAAAGCAACGCAGTGCTCTGATGGGGTTCTTCCCCCAGACACACAGCAGTGTGTTAGAAATTCTCAGAGTTTGGGGTTACTTACACTCTGACCCCGGGGGACTTGCACTTTTTCCCTCCGCTTTCAGGGTCTGCATCCTCCGGCTGTGGCTTTGTACCACACCCCCACCGGCTACTATTTCAGGTCTGCGACCTGTGCTTCTGCGGTGCTCAGCTCACACGTTCACCTTGCAGGAGCCGATCTCAGCCTCTAAGGCCACAAGTCCACTTCCTCAACTCTGGAGCCCTCTTATTTTCATGAGGACAAAAATTTGAGGAAATCCCCTTCCCCACTGACCTCTAATTCCCTTCTCTATAAAAGGTTTTAAAATTTTTTAAAGTGAGTTATTAAAAAGGTATTACATTTTGGGCTCTGCTGTTGAGAACATACACTAACATGCAACTCACTTTTATGGAGCGAAAAAGTCAAATAAGTGAAGAGATGATTGAGAGTGAGAAAAAAAGAAACAAAGTCATAAACAAAACTCAGTTACATAAGGAGATTGGTATCCACGGATGTTAACTCCCTCTACTGGTAAAAGAAAACCATATACTCATTGCTACTGATGAAACTGCAAATGAACTGCAGCACAGTTAAAAGGAACCAAGATTTCTGAAACCAAAGTCCCAAGTAACCAGAACCGGTATTTCCTAATTAAAAAAAAAAAAAAAAAAAAAATTGTTTAAAGAAAGCATACCACCCTTCCTTAGGAACACGAACATGTTTTTACATCCGGGAACCTGGGGTATCCGCCAGACAGACTCAGCGACAGCAATTTACACACAAACAGAGCATTCTCCAAGCTAAATGCTGTTAGTCATTCTAAACAAACTACGACGCCAAAATGCCAGTGCTCTCATAAACAGGAACTGAGCGGGTCTCCGCAATTCTTTCCACCGGTAAAAAGCAATATCCAATGGACACACACAGGCCCATGAGCAATTCATCCCAGAAAGCAAGCTCAACTCTAAGTGGCTTCTGGTTGCTTAAGACTGTGTCCCACTCAGACATCAATTTAAAGAGACTGGGATTCCAGGGGTGGGCGGCTCAAAGAGAACCTCAGGCCACAATTACTTTCACCATCTGGAAAGCATTTGCAAGCTTCACACTGCCTAGGTGGAGCAGGAACACAGGTCTATTTCGTCTCCTGCCAAATCCACCCGCTGTCCCAACCAGGCTGTTCGTAGCAGCAGAACACATCGATGCCACAGGAAGCCCAGTGTGCACATAAAGACTCGCCCAGGAGCTCTACGCCCAATGAGACTTGCCTAAAAGCTGCTGGAACTGTTCAAAAGATGGCAAACACTACAACAGGGATTTTCATACATAACTCACAAAAGCAGCATTCACAGGATCTCAGTATAAACAGCTCTGGTCCAGCCAGTCCCTTCAATGGTGGCCTTGTTGGCTCTAAAATAACACTGGACTCTTTGGGGAATTCCAGTGGTAAAATTAATTCTGTCTATAAAAGTCTTCACAGATGATATTTCCGCTCAAGTCAAATATAGCCCGTGGACATTTCCGCTCCCTGCTATGGATAACCAGAACAGAAATTCAACCGTTAGAGGCAAAAATGAAATGGCCATTCATGTCTCAGAAGGCAAAGGAACTCCATATTGAACGAGGTGCATTCCCCTCTGTCCTGCTTCTTGGAACCACAGAGTAGAGGGCAAGGCCGGGGACTGATGGGTGCTCTTCGCTTCTCTACGTGCCCCTCTGCTGGATGCTACAGGGTCTCCTGAGCTCGGGCTCAGGGGCTGTGCTCTGAGCACTTAGAAAGACTGTGAGGGTGAGAACCTGACACCTTCAAGACTCAAAACCTCAGCAGAGCAAGGCTCCCGAAACAGCCAACAGGCTGCTCAGGTTCAAGCTCATGTCTTGCCCACTAGTGGCCAGGGGGCAGTGTAAACAGGCAGAGGCCACCCAGGGCCATCCAGTGGCAGGTCACCCACCTGGGCTGGTGAGGGGCAGCGTCTGCACTGCCCTGAACTGCCTGAAGAACACACAGGACCCAGGTATTCACATTTTCCTAAACTCATCAGGTGAGAGGCTCTGGGCCTGCACTGTGAAGTTGGACTCCTATTTCATTAAACATTACACAGACCAAGGAATCTCAAATACCAACAGGATGCCTCATTTCCAGAAAAGTACAGAGCCTCAGCAGCAACCCACAACCGCTTCCCTGCCTCTTTGGGGCCTACAGTGTAACTATCACTTCTCTCAGTCAGAGATACAGAGGTACATCTTTTTTCCTCTCCAGCCTAATCAAGAGACTAAGGCTAACCAACATACCTGTCGGGATGTCTGGTCAAACCCAAGAGAGACCAACAGCCCTGAGCTCACCGTAGCTTGTTCCTGGGGCCTCAAACTCTTTTTTCCCCCTCCTTTCTTTCCTTTGGTACTTGGGATTGAACTCAGGACCTTCACACCCAGCTGCATTCCCAGGACTTTTCTTACATTATTATTTATTTTGAAGTAGGATCTTGTTAAATTGCTGTGTTGTGCAGGCTGGGTCTGAAGTTGCAATCAGCCTCTCCTAGTGCTGCCATATACTTGTGTGCTCCCAGCTAAGTTAATACGATGGCTTCTTTTGCCTTCAGTGCTGGGGCTGGAACTCAGGGCCTCATACAGTTTCAACACACCCAGGAAGGGGTCACTAAATATTACACTGGGATGGTCAAAATATGCACCAAAAAATGCTGAAGGCTTTCTTCTCCTCCACCTTCTGATGTTCTTATAGCTTCTATTTTTTAAAAAAAAAACAGGTCTTCTCCCTCTGAGAGCCATTAACAAGTGGAGAACCAGCTTCTCTGAAAAAGGACATCAAGGCTTCCTCTTTTCAAGTACACAGCCACCTTCTAGTAATGGAAATGTAAACGCAGGCAGACTAAGGTGACCACCAGTAAGCGTAATTCTAAGTTGTATATATTTACCATTGTTTTACAAAGTCACTTACATGTTCATTTCTGTAAATTTTAATTTTGTACTGTTTTATATTTCTTGGCAAAAGCAAATCAAAGTAACCTTCCATAAAATATTAAGCTGCAAAGGAAAGAGGAGGAAGGAGAGTGAAGGTTTCAGATACCTGCCCGTGGGGACAGGGCTGGGCGTGCTGCCCTCATGGCCTCCTGCAACTTCCCAGCAGCCCATGAGGCAGGGGAGAAGCTCATCCTCTAGAAGAGGAAATCAAGGCCCAAGGTCTTCATGGGGCTCCCACAAAAGCAGAGGATAAGCCGAGGGCTGAGTGCTGGAAGGGGATCTGGAAAGCAGGAAGTGAGATAGGCAGAAAGCTGGAGGAAGGTGTAGAAAAGGCTGCTGTCTGCAGCTGGGGCTCGATGCCAGGGTCCTCTGGAGGACGGCACGCACAAGGGAAAGGGAGATGGGTAGCATCTTCCAAGGCCCATGGCACTGGCCGAAGGCTCCACTGCAGGCTGCACAACCAAGGACTGGAACCCAAGCCTGACTCAGAGCCTGTGTGCCCCTCCCACGGCTGCTTCTCAGCGCCTCCACAACCCAGGTGTCTCTTGTAAACAGCATCAAATGTACAAATGAAAGGCTCCCTCTTGTCTTTTCTGTTAGAAGTTCTCACCCACCCACATCATACTTCATTTTCTCTCCAACCTTCAAAACAGACAGACTGCTTTGTGAGACATCTAACCTCCTTTACACGCCACGCAACTACCCTCAAACAGAAGAAAAAGAAAATCCACGTTTGTAAAGAGTACAGAGAAGCACTCCACTGTGGCTGCTTTGTCTCCAACACAAGCATGGTACTATGCAGCAGTCCCCTGGAGCTCAGGAGGGGGCGTGGGCAGTAAAACCTGGGCAGTAGGGTGGTGTGCTGTCTGGGAGAATGCCACCTCACAGAGAAGCGTTGCAGGAACCCAGCAAGGAAGGGGCCAGGGGCTCTCGCCTGGCTGGTGGGGATACCCTGTCCCGGAAAGGAGCCTACAGAGACATGTGCTGCCATGAACCGGTGGTTACCAGTGGCAAGCTGGCTACAGACAAGCAGTGCCACCATCTACTAACTAACCTCTGTATATACAGACATCCAGTCCTCACGTAAGTAAGTTACCAAGGCTGTGGCCCACACAATGGCCGCCCAGGATGAGAAAAAGCAGAGCTGCCTGATATACCCAGGACTGCCTCTTTATTCTGTTTCCTTGCAAAAAGTAAGAACCAATGCACCTGCTTGATCCTTACTATTTAAAAAACGGCAAATCGGTCCCTTTTGCTATTGTCCATAGGAATTCATTCATGAAACTCTCAAGAATATTATATACTCTGCAGTGATTTCTTATGATAAAATACATAGATGTGGAACACAGGTGCTGAATGTATGCCTCAAGAATAATGAATCCAGCAAATGGACACAGGCATATATTCTATGGAATACTCAGGCTTGCAACAGCAGCTCAGGGTAGCTGAATGATGGCCCTAATATAACCAAGTAATTAATTAGTTCCACTATAATTTTTGTTTTATGACACTCACTGTTATACTCCAACAGTTGATTTAATAATATTTTAAATTGTAGGACAGGCCCAAGAGAGGATAAAGCATCAGATACCTTATTGAATCACAAAACTTACACTCTGATTTTTTTTTTAATTCTAAAAATAACCTAATAAACTTCCTTTGTAATTAAATTCATCCTAACCACTTCTCTTTTGTGTTTTGCATTCGTTTCTGGTAATCACACAGAGATCTCAGTTAGAAGCCATCATCGTTTCAGTAAGGTACACAAATGACGCTGTGCACCCCCAGGATAAAAACTCTATGTGACCAGTGTCCTCCAGGGACTTGGCCCTGCATCAGCCAGAGCCTCCGATTCACCAGACTGAAACGCACAAAACACGGATGAATGACAAGCTCAGAAACTCAAACCTTCACACGACTTCCTCATACAGAAATGTTACCTTGAGAAAAATACGCTGGCATATAATTTTTCAGTTTCAGTCCTTCACAAAGTTTTGAAATACATGACCTACTTTAAGAGTTCACTACTTTTTGAGGAAAGCAGGCCCTGACAAAGGAGACAAAGAACTGAACTGCACCAGCTGCCCCAGGAGCCACAAGGTCACCATGAAATGCTCCTGCTTTAGATGTCCCTTGGCAAGCAAAATCTTACCACTTTGGCATTTATGCAACGCAACCTGCAATTATAAAGAATAGTTTGTGCAAAAATAATTATTTTCTATTTCATGAAATCACTACAATTATAAAATAAAGGCAGAGACTCATGGTACAATCTACTGCTCTGGATGGCATCTGTGCTCTTCTCCTAATATATTAGCGTGCATTCTTTGAGCAGGCTAACTAATCTGAGTTTGCAGCCAAAACTGCAGCCAAAGAACCCTAGCCACTGGTACCAGTAGGTAAGAAGACAGTACGCAGCCTCACCATTTGCCGGATTCTTTTTCAAGTTGTCCAGGAATTCCTCCAGCAGCTGGGACTGGTTGGGGGAAGGCAGCAGAGCCTTCTGGTCCCTGGAGAACAGGTCACCATCTGACCAGGAAGTGCACAGGGTTGCTTTTGTGTCCAGAGGCCAGGCGATGAGAGTAAGTCCAACACTTTTCTCTGAAAACAGAGCCTCCATCTGCTTAAGGTCAAGATCCGACACGGCTTCCCCATTTAAGGTCGTGATTTCATTGCCCTTTCTCAATCCTGAGAACAAGGAAGGGGAAACAGAAGGAAAAGATGTAAGACCACTGACAGAAACTGTATGAGGTAAGAAGCCTGCAGACTCAAACGATGTGTTTGGCAGGACTGTTTCCTTGTCACCTTCCTCAAAGAACACACCATAATGTGTAGCAGTTGGATGCCACTGATAACAAAACAAGATGGGCATGGTGACACACACCTGTAATCCCAGCACTCAGGAGGCTGAGGCATGAAGATTCCCATAAACTCAAGGCCAGCTTGATTTATGGTGTGAATTCAAAGCTAGCCTGAACTACGTAGTGACACCCTATCAGCTTGATTTATGGTGTGAATTCAAAGCTAGCCTGAACTATGTAGTGACACCCTATCTGAAAACAAAAGTAATTCATGTTGCACACTCAACACTATGCATAAGAAGCTTTAAAAAAAAAAAAAAAAAAAAAAAAGCTCTCTCAAAGCTAACTCTAGAAAGACTGAACAGGAAACAATCTGAGCAGCCACTCACTACTTATTGTGCTAGTGCTCTGGAGTAAAAGCCCTGGGAAATAACATTTGTTTTGTTTGCATTTGTTTGTCTCTCACATTCAGCCCCTCTCTCTGTAAATGCGCAGATGCATTTTCTATTAAACTCTAAAGTTTACTTTCTTTATAATCCCAGGATGTAGCCAGGTGTGCTAGCTTACACCTGTAAGTCCAGTACTCTGGGAGGCTGAGGCAGGAGGATAACAAGTTGGAGATTTGCATGAGGAACTTAGCAGGATCCTATTTCAAAGATTAAAAGAAATAGACCTGGGCAGGTAGCTCAGTATGAAGGCTCTGGGTTCAATCCCCAGTGCCACACAGAGAGGTACACATACACAAACACACACACACATACACACACACACAAATACAGGATTTTCTGCCAAATTTCATTAGCCAGACTGCATGCCACAGATTGCAATTTGGAGGGGAAGAGAGACACAGTGCCACACAGACCTCCTCCATACGCCAAGCCATCAGGGAGGACGTCACTTATGAAGATCCGGCTGAGATGCTGGTGCTCGTCCACCTGCGCTGTGACTGCAAACCCTAGTAAGGTAAAAAAAAAAAAAAAAACAAGTCTAAATTCACCTCACTCGTTCACTCCTCCAACCCAATCGGCAGCATTTCCCGGAACACCTCTTCTCATAAGCACAGCATGTTAGGAAACTCTAAGTTACAGTAGCACAAATAATCCAGCAAGGGTAGAAAAAGAGGAACACGGAGAATGGAAGGCTTAAGATGTGAGCAGGCACAACCTTTTTCAGAAGCTGTGCTCACGTGCACAGCAGCAGTATTCCCAACAGCCACCAGGTAGAGCCACCCGACAGTCCAAGGGGAGATAGAAGGATAAACAAAGTGTGGCCTATACACACAATGGAGTATTCCTTAGCCTTAAAAAGGAGTAAAACTCTAACACGTGCTGCACCATGGGTGAACCTCGAGGACATTATGCTAAGTGAAACAAGCCAGTCACAAAGGGACAAATATTACATAATTTCACTTCTGTGAGGTAATCACAGCTGTCCAATTAGTAGAGACCCAAGGACAGCAGCTGGCAGAGGCTCAGGCAGGAGGGAGTGGAGAGGCAGTGTTTAAGGATGACTGGCTTCAGCGCTGCAAGATGACAAGTTCTACAGACGGACAGCAGCGATGGCAGTACATGGATGTGAATGGACTTCATGCCACACAATGGTACACTTAAACGTGGTTAGAATGATAAGCTTTTGAGGTTATATGTACTTTATCACAATTTTAAGTTTTTGTGTTTTTTTCAGACCAAAAGATAATCTTATTGCAACATATGCACCTCAATACAAAAACGAAAAGAAAAAAAAAAAAAACTGTGCATGTGGTTAAGTACTCTAAGAAGGTGTAAAACGAAAACAAAAACAAAACAAAATCCTAGATGGCTACAGCACTGCCCTAAACATGAAGCCATAACCCTGTATGTTTCCCTGCTCTGAGGGCATCCCCCCTGCCTGGAGAACGCCTTCCCCTCTATCACAGCCAGGAGCAGATGCTGCCATGTTGGGACTCCAGATACTAGGGCTTCTCTGAGGATCAGTAGAGTGTCCTATTTCCCTGAGTCCCCTGTTCCTCTTGCAGAAGCTGGTGGATTGCGGTCACCCAATCTTTGTAAGCCATTCAAACACAAAGAAGACACCAGAGGCAGCTATGGCAAGCAGCATGCAGGCCAAGAGAAGTAGACAAAAGCTAACAGGGTGTCAAAGAAACACCAACTAACATTTGGGTAAAAACTGATTATGTAAATAAGAAACAAACAACAAAATCTTAAGAAATTTTAACATCATCAATTTGAACCATTTTAAGGAAAATAATTAGGCTGTATCAATATATTTCTTAAGATGAGAGCCTTTCTATGGCTATATTCACTGATCATAACCCAAATATTGCCTTTACAGGACAATAAAAGAAAGAAACTTTAAGATAGGAGCACAGTGTACAAAGGGTTTGCAGTCAAGTTTAAATAAAGACCAAAAGAAATGCAAGAATTAAACCCCACAAAGTGATTTGGGAAGTACTGACCTCTAATTGTTAAACTCAAGAAAGAGAGATAAAAGCAATCAGATTAGAACTTGACTTAGTTATGGAAGGAAAGATAAGATTCACATAATCAGAGAAAAAGGATAGGGAGGAGATTAGGGGGAAGGACAGGACTCCAGATGGGTAAAAGAAGCTAAGAACACAGACACTAGGGATGAAAGAACTGTCATGTCATGAAAATCATGAGTTAATCTGCTTAGAAAAGCACCTGGCAAACAGTACATTCACTGAGTTATAACTGTAGCCATCATTCCAAATATCTCATCAGTTCTTAATATGCAATATTTTTAGTTACTTTGGCATTTTTCTCAACATTGCCACATACCTTCTTAGTCTGCTAATATAAGTAAATAGCAACAAAAAAGACAAAGTTCAGAAACTAGCATCATATATTCTGAAAATGTGATCATAAAAAAAACTAGGTCCAAAGATACCAGGGTAAAATAGGCAAAGATAAACTCAGTGGTTTTCTGATGACGGTGCTCTTTACACTTACCAAAGTCAGAGATACTCCCGGTCTTCGTGAGCTGCACATCATAAATATTAAGTGGAAAGATTTCTATTTCATCATAAACCTACAAAAGGTAAAAACAGAGATTTTGATATTATGATGTCTTAAAAAATTATTTTGACACTATTTTTCATAACAAAATAAGAAAACTGTTAAGAGACACTTTAGATGAAGACTGCTTCCAAACTAGCCAGGCATGGTGGCACACAATTACAATCCCAGCACCAGGGAAGCTGAGGTAGGAGGACTGCTGTGAGTTCAAGGCCACCCTCGGCTACATAGTGAGACTCTGTCTCAAAAATCCAAATACATACACACACACACACACACACACACACACGGTAATGCACACTTGCCTGCTCTTGCACATATTCACACGGTGCAGGAATACAGCACTCCATGCTTTCACCGACTAACTTCCGAAGCTGAAGGCCATAGTGAGTGGGGTCCAACTGCCTCATCTATAAAGCAAGTTATTCAGATTTTAAGTGTTCTTTCTAAACTCATCACTGCTCAACAGGCTCATTAGAAATCAAATTAGATCTCTCTAAAAGAAGACTGAACATAATTTGCTGACTTTAAAGAAGAGCTCAAATTCAAATGTACAAGGAAGGAGGGACAAATAATTATCTTTAAGAAGGCTTTCTCTAAATATTATCACTAAAGGCAAGAGACACATTTGTAAGAAATTAGGGTAGGATACATTTGAATGTAAAATATATCTCAGCATTTCAGCAAAATTACATCTTTTTATGTATTGGTTGCATCTTACGGTAAGTTGCCTCCCATTACTAACCTAAGAAATGCATAAAATGAAACAAACTCAGGTCCAACAGACTTCACAGTGAGAAACTTCATATTCCAAAACTTTTCAAAAGGAAAAGCCACACACACATGCCCTCTTTTTTCTCTCTCACCTTTTTTCTCATCACAGTTTTAACAGTGAGAAATTTACCTCTGGACTGTGCTGCAGTGGGATTAATTAACCCACTACCTCTGACACCCTTTTAACACCATCAAAACATATCAGTATAAGAGTAAATAGTATTCATACTGAACAACACTGCTGCTTTTCTGAATAAAAACCAACATATAGTGGAGCAAAGGGCAATTAAATTCCTGAGGAAACAAGCTACATACATAAATGTATATTATCCTGAGGTCTCAAGTCCAAGTAACCAAGGAGGCCTAATATTAAACTATCCATATCTATTAAGTGGACATGGATGAGAGTTCCCAAAGGATTTCCTTTTTATATTACATATACAAGAGTGCACTTTCTTGTAACAACCATTGGTGAGTTCCCGCCATCTTGTTTGGGGAAGCTCTGCATCATTTCTAATGGTTTATTATTTTTTATTCTTTTTAATGGTTTGATCAATCTTGCATTCTTACGTCTGGTAATCTGAGCAACATTGTTGAAGGTAACAATATGTAATACAATAACCACTGTTAATTCCTATCAATCTGTTCTGAAACCCTGTGTTATTTTTATTGTCTTCACTTTGTTTTGTTTTTCTCTAGGTTGTTGTTATTGTACTTTTTTTTTAAATTCTCTTTATAATAATAATTTTTTTAAAGTGCCCTTTCTCTGGAGATGTAAATATTTAAGCTCCAGTGTGCCACCTAGTGGTGCAAAAGTTCTGCTCTGTGCTCCCTGCACACAAGTATTCATCTCCATAGACTGTCTTTATAATGTATTGCATACTTCCTCTTTATACTGGCAATAAAGGCCAGTTTGAATAATGAATAAAAATATCAATTCATATCAATTTCTAGGAAGGAACTGTGAATGGTATGGAGCTATTTATCTAACTGGAGAAACATAATCCAACAGTTTAGGATTAAATCAAACCACTCCAAAGCTCATACCAGATTTATATACAGCACCATGTCCAAGTAACTTAAATAGTAATAGACATCACAATCATTCAAGATACAAAGAATTTAGAACATAACGGAGATAACTGAGGTTCTTCATGGAGGCATAGGATTGTGGCCTAGCAACTCATTCTTTTAAAGGGAAGGAGAAATAGACTGTAAATTTATAAAGTATATTAACAAATTCACTAATATGTCCCCCAGCATAGCAAATGTGGTCTTACACATGACCCAAGATGGGAAGACACAGCAGTGCAGTGCTGACTATTTCTATTCAGAAATATATTCCTGCAGCACAGCCATTACCTTGCATGCCAAAGTCAAAACATCTTCCACTCTGTGCTCTGGCTTGATTGTGACAGTAACGCCTTGATTATCCTGGAAGTGAATGTAAGTCTGGATTTCCCAGGAGTTGTCTCGGGGAGCGCCATCTACTGCTGACCCATATAGATGCAGGAGCTCGTCAACCTGTTATTAGATGCCAGAAGAAAATGCAGACAGGTTGGAGGAACAAATGAAGGAAAGTATTGAAAAGCTGTTCCCTTCACTGATGAAGCAGTTACCGTAGCCATTCCACACCCCTCACGTCACTGGCCACTTGAACCCTCTGGGCAGACCAGCCTGTACTTCTGCACTCATCCCACACAGAGGGAGCTGAAGCCAGCGCGGTGAGTGAAGTCAGCTGACTCCTCTTGCCTTCGGCCCACTTTGCACTTAACTTGGAACACTGCAACCCATGGATGGGCTCCTTGGTACCCAGTCTTCCTGCCTAGGACTGTGGTGAGAAGGCACTGTGAAATTTGCATCTAGGCTGCAAGCCAACTTTCCAGTGAATTCTCACCCGTGGCCACTGAAATCTTTCTGCAGCCTAACCCTGAATTGCACTTAACTTACTTCAAGCACAATTTTTTCTCTTAGCTTTTTAAAAACTAACTCCCCATCCAGGGGAAATTTTTGTTCCATCTTTCCACTATTTCACATGTAGACACCATTAGGAAATCCCCCAAAACACAACACCTTCAGGAGTCTTTCCTAAAATAGTTTCCTAAATTTTACCACCACAACTATCTGATGCCTTCAAGCTAGTACGTTCTTCTCTATCACAACCATAGCTAACATTTATTAAGCAACTTGATGTGTTTTTCCTCTAGCTTGGTTCTTGGATTATTATTAGCATGGTAATAAACAAATCAAAAAGTCACAGACTGTACCACTTAACCAGTAAAGTATGACCTGGTATAAGACATCAATCTTGCTAAACCTGAGCTCCTATTCTGTAAAACGGGACATTCTTATTATAATTGTTGCTCAAGCTTACTACTTAGCTATACAACTTTTGTAAACAAAGGGGGTCATATATCTGAAAACACCTTATCCACCTGAAAATGTTACATGCAAATTCAATGCTAACAGATTATTTTATACCACACATCATACATTATACTTATTACTGATGAATGATTTTACTTTAATTCATGCATTTTTAAAACACAACCCAAAAGATCCTCTTCTATAGGATTTAAAAACTATAATAGGCAAATAAAGAAATTTAAAAGAAAAGGCGCAGGCAAAGCAGTGGAAGAATCCATCTTTGTGTGTTGTGTCTATGAAAATGCATTGCTCAACTCTGCAGTGACATTCTGGATCTGTCGTGGATCTGTCACTTTCAGCACATGTTCCTGGAAGGCAGATCACAGCCAGAATGAATGGCCCCTCACATGCCAACAAGAAAGAAAGACAGACAGACGAACAGATGCCAAGAGCCAGGGATGCCAAGAACCAGCCTGGACGTCACTCCTCCTGAAGGCTCCTGGCTCACATGGGTCACACATTTTCCTTGGCTCATTTCCCAGGTGCAACTTGTTTTTTTTTTAGGTACAACTTTCAAGTGATTTCAACCAGGTGCTTGGGCGACAGCAGCGGCGGCCTTCAAGGTGCAGGCCCCCTTCTTACACCGTGGTTCTTGAGAAAAAAACTAAAACCCCAGCAGAGGTCACTGTGGAGTAAGAAACCACACGCAGAAAAAGGCCAGAGGAAATCACAGTTCAGTCACTAGGAACAGAACAGGAAAAGCGTGACTGAGGATCGACAGGTAGAAGACAAAAAAGCATTACAAATGTGGAATTAATTCCTTAGAACCAGATAGAAATCTGTGTGGTACTTACAGATCTCATAGGCTATTTTAAACTTTGCCCTTTTGGAGAAAAAAACTGGACTGATTCCCTGAAGAAGCAACAATGTTATCCAAGCAGAATGTACACAAAATGATACACAAATTCACAGCTATACCTTTGCTGCCCTCCTGATTCCATCCATCCCAAACTGCCTCATAGGAGGCCAAAGGAAATGAACTCTCAACCTGCTGCCAGTTCACTTACCACTCACAGCTACCTCTCAGGAAGGCGGCATGACACCCTTACTTAAGAGCTGAAAAAATAAGGTGCAGAAAATTCCAGGAACTTTCTAAACTCATAAAGTGGTGACTCTGCTTCTGTGGGGATTTCGCTCTGGAAGTCTGGCTCCAGCCTGCATGCATCAACATTATGCTATACAGAAAGTCAGCCTGACAGTCATCTCCCCCACAAGATGGAAAGGACAGAATGCTCTCACTTTGTTTCCATTATTCTACTGCATTAGCCATGCCCCAGTCGAACAAAAATGGCTGACATGACACTCCCCTGGAGTGGAGCTCTCCTGCCCTGACCCCCATGCCCACTCCAACTTTCTGTCTGCTCTACCAAAACCATGCATGTCTCTCAGCCTTATTTCAAATGCTGTCCCCTCTCTCATGAAGGGGCCCCCTCGCTCTGCTCCTTCCACCTTTAATTCCACTCAATTAGATGAGCAGGTCCCTGACATAACATCAAGCAGAGTCCAGCCTCCATGATGGTTCATTTCCCACCACTACCTGTCCCTACCAACTACTTCTTCCAGAGATGAGAGGCACAGCAGAGGCTCTGTCTCCCTCACCTTAGCCACCTTCAGCCCTTAACATGGTCCATGCCACACCCAGAAAACACCAGCACACAGCGACCAACCTGGAGGTGACTACAAATTCGTATCCTACCTTATCTTGGAAGGCCAAGGCCATCTATCTGCCCCTGATTAATTCTTGATGGTCCTCAAAGTTTCAAGAGGAGAAGTTAATTCATTATTAAAAGGGAACAAGTCCTGGTGAAGCGGGAAGTATGCAGGGATTAATAGAAGGATGGAAAGAAAGACAAACAAATATTCCTATTACATTGAGTTGAACACAGCTTTGAACATGCAACTGCTCTGAGGCATCATTTCCTGGGTTTACACTGTTGACCTAAGCTCTAGTGAATGATAGGAGAGAAGGTACCCATCACAGCCAAGGCCATCAAAGATTCAGATGCTCTTTAAGACACTGGACAAGAAAAAATTATCCCATACATCCCATAAATGTACACAATTCAAGAAAAGTGAAACCTAGCTATGCACAAAAAGCATGAAGAATGTGGAATTAATTAGAACAAGAAAAAAATCTATGTTGTGCTTACAGATCTCCCAGGCTTTGTCCTTTTGCAGAAAACACTGGTTTAATGTCCTCCAGAAGAGTCAATGTTATTCAAGTAGAAAATACACATTTTAATTTCTTTAAACCAAATAAAATATTCTATCACACTCTTTCCATTAAAGGAACAGAGAATCTTGAAAATAAACACAAAGAACTGGCCCATCTGGAGAATTCTTTTCCCGGTATATCCTTTCCAAAGGTGCAATGTTAAATTAATCTTTGTAACCATTCATCCAAAGTTCCCTGGTTCACTACTTTTGTCAAAATTGCTGCATACATACCCTACACTTCCTTTCCACCCCACCGTACCCCAACTCCATGCCCCCCAAAAATGGCATATTTCTTATTCAGAGTTTCCAGTCCCTAGAAAATACAAAATGGAGGTGGCAAAATATAACACAAGAAAAAATAAGAAAAACCTGGGCCCAATACTGGCCCTATTAGGCTTCGACAGCCAGGCTACCCACTATCTCTGCACTCCATTTCTGCACCTTTAAAAAAAAAGTGAACACAGCAGTCTCATGGGAAAGCTGGGGGACAGATGTGAAGGGTGGTATTCGAAAGACATAAACTGCAAAGATTTTCTGAAGTTGAGCCTGGATAGCGACGCTACCCTATCCCAGGCATAATCACCACAGCTCAGCAATAAAACCAGGGGCACCTTGGAGGCTGCTGAGGCCAGACCACGTTACAGCCGTCTCCCACCGGCCGTCCACAGAGCGGGAACATCCGTAAAACACAGCCACAGCCGCAACACACTAACCAGTTAACATTTGCAAATTGCTTTAGCTGTCCTTGTAGGGCAACTTGTACAGAAGCATTTATTATTATCATTATTATATTAATGGTCCTGGAACCACATGTCAAATTACTTCTGCTTGGTATGCCGCACGGAGAGAAAATGGAAACTCTGCATGTTCTCACAGCAGATGCTTTCGGATCAAATGGCTCATAATTACTACTTGGATCACTGAAGGGAAGTGAGTAGCAAAATCACAATCTGGCTGTCAAAAATGGGCCCACACCACCCCAGTTGCTGATAAAAGGAGAAGATTAGCAAGTGAGATGAGCAGACAACACAAAAGGGTAATGTGCTCTTAGTCTTCTTAATGGCAAAATGTCATAGAAGAGAAAGTGTTTACTTCCTTCTTGGGCTAATGCTCTAACATCAGCTGTATGAAGGGAAGACAAAGACCTGGCTAGCCAGCAGAGAGAGAGAGAGAGAGAGAGAGAGAGAGAATGTCTATGTGCGTGTGTGTGTGTCCGTGTACACATACACACACACGAACTGTACCTGTGTGTGGGCCGTGTAGAGTTCCAGACCAGCATTCCGTTTAAAAAGACCCTGCTATGGTCAAGAGCCAGTTGTTTCATTCATATTTTCCATTTGAGAAACCAGCATGAGGGTTTCTTTTTTTCCAGTTCATAGCTAATAACTACTACGGTGACAATACTTCATTCACTCGCTGCCACAGAAAGTCAGGACACCCTAAGCCAGTTTTCCAGGACAGACCCAGGGGCTGCCATGAGGTCTGCAGTGGAGCTTCTGAGGCAGCTGCCACCCTGAGCCTCCTCCGGGATTTGTTGTCCATAACAAATGCCTCCTGCCAAACTCTGCGAGAGACTCATTATTACTCATCAAGAAGGAGGCTATGAAACGCTTTCATTTTTGGCTAGCCAAGGTGTCCTTTAAAAAAAAATCACTCAAACAAGACTGGCTTTAGTCCAGACTTAACAGATTTCAAATTAGGGTGACTCACTGCTGGGCTGTTAGTGATGAACCAATTAAAGGGGAATATTTAAAAATGGGCCCCGCCCAGCCCTCACTATAGCCTTTCAGGGCTACTCAAATGGACATAACATACTAACTGCATAAAAATAGAAGGTTTATGTGGATTATAAATATTCTTCAAGAGTGATCAGCACAAGAAAACTAGTGAAATATTATTCGGCCAGCTATAAGCAGACGTCCCAAAATATAAAAAAATAAATAAATTATACCTTTAGTTCTAGCTGCAATTCAATTTGAACCTAGTTATCTCAGCTCTTAGGTACAAAAACAATGCAGCCACCATTAAAATAGTCCAGTAAACAAAAAAAACATCTTCAGGATCCCTATACCAGAGTGATGCTTAGTTAAAACAAAGAAGAATAACTATATAGATAAAGGTGCTTTAAAAAATAGATGTAGTAACAGTCTCCTCTTACTCCTTATAGCTTTATTTGCCCAATTACACTGCAAGATGTGTTAACGTGAACCCAATTTGAATAAACGCAAATTTATTATCAAAGTCCACTGCTAAATTCTGCTGACAACAAATGCTCTGATGATATCATTTCCTAACCTTTAAAGAATCTCAGCCATTTACAAAATCCCCTTTAAAAGGATACAACCATAAAAGTTTGGGCTTTCACTATACATGAAACAGTTCTCAACCATTGAGATCAGATGCTTCTTTTCCACTAGTAGGGAACAGCATCTAATATAAACAATTAATTAGTAAAATTACTAAGTGAGCATTACGGCCTTGACAGTGCGCTGTAGATCTGAAACATATACATCACCTGAGGATATTCACAGACTATCCAGACTCAGGTCCTCCTTACAAGCTTTCCCAGGAAACATGACACACACACACGGTAGGATGGCAAACACTAAAAGGCAGGACACAGTAAGAACCAAGCAAGTAACTGTAACTCAAGAGCCACCGCCACAGTCAAGTCAGGTCCTTGGAGGACTCCGTGACATACCTGGACTTTGAGTAGCTTCTGCAGGTGTCTATCACATATCATACCCATTGGTAGCCCTGAACCCTGGGGACAGGAGTTGATGAGGAGCATGGTTTGGGGCAAAAGATTTCCTAACTCACTTGGGACTTGTCCTACAGGAAGCAGGACACCTCAGGCTGAGCTGCCACCCGTGAGTAGTTCCAACAATGGCGGCATAGTGCGCTGGTGGGTACCAACCTCACCTGGAGGCAGGATACGTGGCTATCTGTGCTACATATTTTAGGATCACTGGAAAGTTCCTCAGTCCTGTCACAGTGTCTGACACTCCTCTAGTTCTCATTATTTTCAAACAAAATTCCCAATCCACTAATTTATTAAAGAATACTGCCAGCTTCTAGAAAAGCATATTAAGTTTGCCCAAGCCTGTTAGGATTGATTTTTCAACTTCAACAAAGAGCTCAGAGGTTTGCTAGAAACAAAACTGAAGACAAAATGATGGGTGACAGGGTTTAAAGAAATATATCTCTAACATGAAACACGGCCTTAAATGAAGAAGGAAGCCAAAAAAAAGCTCAAAGAAGAGGCATAAGGACACTCAAACACCTTCACCTGAGCCCCAGAACTTCACTGAGAAAACAGTTCTGAGGATTTGTTGTCAGATGGAATTAGGCAGACTAAAAAGAGATACCGTTCAGCTTCCCTGAGGACAGGCACCACGAGTGCCCTAGAAATACAAAGGCTGCTCATCCACAGCACAGAAAGCACCATCTATGAGAAGACCCCCCCCAAGAGTCATAAGAGAAAAATGCAACTTGAGACCCACTAAACCTCAGATGAAGGTAAGTACTGTTAAGAAGCAGAGAAGTATAAATGAGAGAAGCTATTGTCACTTCAGTCATGTCGCTAATTTTAAGATGATGTTGTAAGTCCAGACACCTCCAAAACTAGTTGGCATTCAAAGAATCTCTTAGTTTATCATTTTGACTAAATTTATCTTCAATAGATTAATGCAAAGATTCTGAATCATCACTCTGTACTTCGCTGAGCATTGTGTCACCAATGTAAAACAAGATGGCTGCTGCCTACAGCCAAATTTACCTCACTGGAGTTAGTGGAGATTTGAGGTAACTGAGTTCCAGAAAATCCATGGCTGCCACTGGAATCAAATATCTGACAGATACGGGGGGAAAAAGACTAATGAAATGACTGCAATGTTCATTCAGTACCCAATCTTTGTCAGTATTAAGAAATGTGACATTTCACAAAACCTGTATTTCACAATTTATACTAATATTCTAACACAAAATTTTGAAGAAAAAGTTGCTTTCCTTCTCTCTCCACAGAGTTAACATATTTTACATTTTATGATGTCATTTATTATTCAAATCAGTCTGAATCTTGATGCTGCTTTAAACCAAGTACTTATTTCTGAAGATGCTGAACAGATCTCAGAGTTGGCAAAGTCACCAAAATCAAGGTTATAATTATTTTTTAAATGTGCACAGAATAAATTTTGGAAAAAAAGGATAGCTTAATGTTAAAAGTGGTTATGTCTGGAGAGATTAGGGATCATTTTCCAAATTTTTATCTTATAAATTTTATAAAATATTAACATTTAAGGCCTTTAACCATTTAGGAATACTTACTAAATCAATTTTATTCAATTATATAAATACTAACACTGTAGTTGGTTTCACATCTTTTAAAACAAAAAATGTTCAATCAAATGTTTTTGTTTATCAAAAAATCTTCTGTTGAGAACATGTACCCCATATGCTAGGTAATTAGCTGTCTACAATCTAAGAAAAATAAATTATCATGTTATTTACTAAGTTATGAAGTTATTTATTAAGTTATCACTCACACTGAATTGGTTATCTTGATTAAAATCAGAATTGGTTAACAACCTTATACATCATAAAGTTTAATTCAGAAAGCACTGGTCAATCATTCAGAGTTGATTATAATATATAATGAAAATGTTTCCATTTATAATCAACAGAGGATTGCTGTTTACAACTAAATTAAAACATATGTACTATAACTTTAAAATGTGATATTCTTTATATATAAAAGTATACAAAAGCAGTGGCCACATAAAAGAAGTTTAATGCAGAACAAGACATGGTGGTGCATGTCTGTAACTCCAGCATTCAGGAGGCTGAAGCAGGAGTATTGCCACGAGTTTGAGGCCAGCCTATGCTACACAGTGAGTTCAAGGCCAGCCTACGCTACATAGTGAGTTCAAGGCCAACCTGAACTACACAGTGAGACCTTATCTCAAAAACAAAACAAAACAAAACAGAAGTTTCATGCATTTTTGCTGTCTCTCAACCAAGCCACTTTCCACCAAACTCTAACTTTATTGTTTCAACAGGCCAAAGATGTTGATACTAGCCCCTTGTCATCTAATTCATAAAATTGGATAGCCATATACAAATCAGGTAATAAAGTTCAAGAAACATCACTTTCTCAGATGACACTGAAAGCATATTCAAAATAATAGCACCCCACTGAAAATAAATAGAAGGACTTCTTGAGACTTAATGGCAAATATTTTCCCTATTCACTTATATGATCAGATCATCTAACTTTATATTTTCAACCGTTTTAAAAATCCTAATATAAATAAATCAAAAAGACACAATTCATTAATATAAACTATATTATAGGCATTATGAAATACTTCAGATGTGCATATTCAAAATGTTCTAAACATAATTCATTGCACTTGGCCATATTTTAGCAATAAATGATCAGGCTCGTTTTCTTCTTGGTAAGATATTTAAAAAGCCATCACCCCGTCAAGGGAAAATAAACAGCAGCAGTTTTCCAGCAACTCGGGGCTTTGGACTAAGGCAGGTGAGCATCCCAGCCCTGTACCTCAGGTGCCGGTGAACAGGGGTAAGGTTCAGCTCTCCATGTGTGGCTTCTCATCAGGTAAGCGGGCTGACAAAAACCTGCTTTATATTTTACGGCTTGAGTAAACAAAGCATCTAATGCTAGTGATAGAATTTAGCTGTAGTTGCTCTGATGATTACTAACTTTCCACGTTCACTTTAATATAATCACTATGGAAAAAATAAGTATTAGTACTAAAGGTCATGAAAGGTAATGATTATTTTCTAATAATCCATATTTTTGTGTTCCCAGATGCTACAAAAGGTGCACCTGCCTCCTCGGGCATGCTAGAGCAAACAGCGCAACCTGTGTATTTCATGTAGGGGTAAAAGGTTACAATATGGTTGCACTGCTTTGATTTCTGTTCACCTTTCATCCCACCCTTAAAGGATGAACTTCAATTATTTGCAGCAGGCAGAAAAGAAGGGCTTCAGGGAGCTCACTTCAGGCTCTTGTTCCTACGTGCTGAGGACTCACCTGAGTGACAGAAGCTCTTTTCTCCTTCCCTTTCCTTGCCAGGGTGTCCAGCCCTTTTAAGGAAGAAAATATGCCCTTCTTGCTCCTCCCTCGCTGGGTCAGTGACAGTGTTCTTTTTCGAAGAGCAGAGTCATCTCTAGAGCATACCTAATTTAAAACACAGTTCAAAACAATCTTAAAGTGTATTTTGTGGGTGATAGAGAAAATTGCCCTAATCAAAATAAGCTCTGCTTGCTATAAACACAGTGATCAGTGTCAAAGGCTCCTGCATCTTTGATATATCAAAAATGTGCCCACCATAGAGATATCTCTTATCTAGGAGCTCAAGCCCAGTTACAACATTCAGATCTTGCCACAGCAGGCAGCAGTGTCAGCAAAACAACCTACAGACCTCCCAGGCTGAGCCAGTTAAGACAAAGAAGCCACCAAAGTAGGAGTGATTTCAGAAAACCCACAGGGACTGTCTGGAGTAAAGGTTGAGCACCCTTCCATCAGCTTTTCAATCTCCACAGCACTGTGGATATTCCCCAGAAACACCCTGGCCATTGTTATGAGGAGACAAAGGCAAGAAGGCAGACACAGGTCTGAATATGTAGTAACTGCCCACTAGCAGCTAGATTCCCAGAACCAGTAGTGTAGAACATCCGGGGACTCTTCACAGTCTCCTCCCCTCCGTCACTCTGGGGGACCCCTGTCAGTTACTGGGGTAAGTGCAGGCAGAGCCTATGGCACCAAGCTGGAGAAAGGGGAGCAACTACAATCGTCTGTGAAGGCTGCCGGGACAGCCTTCCTCGGAACTCACCAGAGCGTGGAATGAAGAAACAGACAAGATGCCCAACCGGCCGAGGGCCAGCTTGGAGGGGCGGCTGGTGGCAGCAAGCAGGCTCTTGGGGTTCGGTAACTCCCCACCTTGTAAGCTGGCCAGGTAGCAGCGCATTCTGAACAGGTCCATGTGAAACTTCTCCAGATTCTGCTCCCACTGCCGGATCTTAAAGAGCAAGAACAGAGGTAAATAAGTTTGCATAAGTCATAGAGAAAATGCAAACCCTTTCACAAACCTCCAGGAAAACTCAGCTTCAGCTGGAAGTACATGGTTTGAGTCTGCCTTCTCCATTCCACCCTCTTAATAAAATACACTGAGCCACACAACACTGCACTTCAGCAAGGCAGTCTCAAACAGAAGGACGCGGCAGTCCCAACACGGTGACACACTGAGGTGACACGATCTTTGGGGAGCTCCCACACCAAACCATGCAGACGTAAGATGCAAATGGAAATGCAGTTTTCCCCTATGTCACTCCCCTTTACATTTGTAGCCGCTGGTCCCAAACTGGATTAAGTGAACTGCACTCAGACAGATGCTGGACGCCAGAAAGGAGTAGCTTTCCGGTCCTGTGCACGCTGGGTAATGGCTCGAAACAAGATGAAGCAAATGGACTTCAGGAGTGAGCGCATGTAGAGCTTTTAAGCTATTTTAAGTGTCTTGGAGAATAACCACCATCTGTCCATCTGAATGAAATTAAAGTATCTAATAGTCATATACACAACAACAATACCTATGGACGTCTTTGAAAACTGAAGTCATGAGTTAGTGAAGACACAAGACAAAGTCTGGGGACTGTGTTCCTTTCTTCCAAGGATGTCACCACCTGTTACCTACAGGTGTTTCCTCCATTGAAATCCAAATTAATGGATGAAGAGAGGCTCTCATGACTTGTTAATTCAGCACTTAGGAACAGAGCGGAAAGTCAGGCTTCCACGGCCGTGACGGTAATCTCAGAATGCCAGCAGGCAGCCACAGAAGGCTACAAAAACATGATTCAGTAAAAGAACTATGTTGTGTCCCTTGCAGTGTTTAGCCCCAAACGTATGCCAACCTTTCAGACTAAACTTTCCAGGTTAATCCTTAATTCTTCATAAACGATCATGTGGAGGGTTTCCAAAGTTAAACACTATGTTGTTTTCAGTTTTTCCCCATAGGAAAGTTATAAATTCTGAGTATTCCCCAGATCACCTCCAAGTTCTCCATATCTGTCTCTTAGGAAGGTCACAGGACAATTTTGTGCATGAAAGAAACCAACAGCTATGTGACCTAAATAATGCTGACTCATCACTGTTTGCCAGTAAACAGTGAAGTTACAGAGTATACTGAAGCAATCTCAAAGCCCACAATGAATTGAGCCTGCGTTAAGATTCTATATGTCTTTACTAGTGACGTGATTGTTTACTGCTATCCGCCTTGTGTGAATACAATGACTTGGTACTACAAGGATTTGGTAGATTTTAAAAATGCAGATGGCCAAGTCTTAAGCCTGAGGAATCTTCCTGCTTAGGTCTGAGGTGAGGCCTCAGAAAGCACCTCTGGCAATTCCAGTGCCCAGCCTTAGTGAAAACCTCATGAACAAGAAAGTTCAAATCAGACTGTAAATCTCTTCATGGTCTTTCTCTATTAGGGAATTGGGGATTCCAAAAGTGATGGGTGGGTATAAACTGATGCCTGGCAGAAGCCATGGTGAAAACTATACTTTGAGTTCTGTCTCACACATATCTTCCTCTTTAGATCACTCCTAGAAATCCACACTTATAGACACATTCTTCTGTCACCTAGTAGCTCTAGATTAAACAAGGTATGGAAACTGATCACACCCATTTATATCTCAGGGTAAAAATGTTTGCGAGATATTTTCTAGGAGTTCTCCTGAAGGTAGAGAGGAGAGAAGAAAGAAAATAAATGTCACCAGATGCCAAAAGACAAAGATGCCTGTGCCGTATATAGTGGAGTGAAAAGACAAAAGAGGAAAAAAATCTAAGTCTATGCCAATCACCAAAAATCAGAGACCACAGATCTCTGTGGTAGGACAAGCTATCTAAGCCACACATCTATGCCATCTATTCCATAAATATGCCAGACAGTATTTATCTTGTTTTTCAGATCCTGGGTCTCTATAGAAAGAATCAATCACTGAATTTATAAGGATTTTTAGTTGAATAAGAGACAATAAAATAGTTTTTCTTACCACAGACTCAGCAAAGGTGTAGGGAGGGACAGACAAGATTTGTAAGTAAAAACATACCTTCAGATCTATGATTTCATTGACAGAAGGGAGAAGTAGAAAGGCTGGATCCGTGAGTTCCAAACAGAACTTAGAATGTTTAGAAAGTCTGTCGACATAAGCACCAAAGCTGCAAAGTACCCGGTTCTACCACACCTGTACTTCTCAGCAGCAGAGACTGTGCCCAGCTAGATGCCAAAGCCTCGATCAGGGATACAAAATGATCAAACCCTTCCAGACTCATGAGGACTCAGACTGAAACCAACGGGAACAGTACGCTGGGGACAAGCAAGCTATCAAGTATAGCTTCCCAGCGGAGCCCATACTATGAGTTTCTCTGAATCAAACAGGGATCACCTAGAAACACACCTCTGCAGCTTTCACTTCAAGTTTCACCTAATTATCCACTTCATTTCTCTCCATAAGCCCTCAGGTACTCTGTAAAGATGGAGGTACAAGGGATCTACAGCCTTGCTTAGGAGCCTTATTCATCCTGAACATCTTGCAGCTCAGTTTTGAACCTTGACATTCAAATTTGGCCTAAATTTTAAGTAATGTTAACTAAACGCAAAAACATTGTATTAATAAATCCTCAGAAGGAGTGATAAGAATACATTTTTAAATGTAAATAAAAGCCAGTTTCCTGAACTATTATATATGCTATTTCGGTGAACTTTTTCTTTCTTTTTTTTGGTGGTGGGGGGGGGTTACTAGAAATCAAACTCAGGACCTTGTGCTTGCCAGGCAGGTGCTATGCCACTGAGCTATGTCCCCGGCCCTCAATGAACTTTAATAGTAATAGTAATCACTAAAATAGTAATGCTATCTAACAGCACATTTACTAGGGTATTTCTGGAGTTATTTCCCCTAACATTATCAAAACTAAAATACCCAAAATCAACTCCTTTAAACCAAAAGAGCTTCCTCCCTTTCTGAATTCCTTTATTATCCTAACCATGTCTTTATTTTTAAAGATAAGTATCAGGACATGATACTAAAAATGCCAACCAATGATGTCAAATTTTCATTTCTTTTAATGTCCATGCACAAAACACATAAATGACATGGATAGAAAAAATTTAAGGAGGTTTTCATTATCTTTCATTGGAAAAGGAAAATTTTTTAACAGAATTACAGGGGGACACTCCCATTTTTAAGCACTGACACAAATGCAATACAGAAGTTTGCTCTCTATTTCTAACATAGCTATATTCGTGTAATGAGCTCAGAGAGGTTATGCTCCGCTATAGAAAAGTGGGAGAGAGCTAAGATGAAGCCTAATGATAAAAATAACAAATGCATCAAATGAATAACTGACAAGATGACAAGCACATTCCTGCCACACCCAATACTCTTAGAAAAATACTTTCTACCTTGTAATCATTTAATTGTAGCATTTGGCCAGTTAGCCTTGACTAGATTTTGCCTAAAAGATAATTTGATTTTCCCTTTCAGTGGATTAAAATGAAAATACCCATTCCATACTTTCAAACACTAAAACCTATCTTCCCAGAAGAAATTAACCAGTGATGCAGATTACACTAAAGTTAACTAGTAGTTAGAACAATCAGCTAAAGTTTTGAGAGTCAGATTTTTTTTTTGTTTTGAAATGAAATTCACTCAGTCTTATAGCCAATGTACAACCAATTAAATCAAGCAGAAAAATTCAAGTTATGAGAAAGGTAAATTAAGGATTCATTTCTAATTTATACAAAACAATTCATCCCTTGGCTTGGTTAGCAAGCAGAACATCATCTAATTTACCAAAGTTTTATTGAGCAACAATAGAGCTTATAAGGAAGAGCACAGAGCTGTGTTCAAATCTCAGCTCTGCCACTCACCAGCTGGGTAACATCAGAAAATTTACTTCGCTTAAGGGTCTATTTACTCCTCCTCTAAATGGGTACAATATACAAAGTGTGATTGAAAAATATGGTGATTGATAAAGTCTTTAAAGATGTATTACAGTAAAATACACGTTGCCATTAATCCCACTCAAAATACTACCCCCTCCCCACTTGCTTCAAATACACTTATCCCATTTTCTTGTTACTTTCTGAAGCAGCTCTGGAAGCGCCCTTTCATGAGTGTCTTTAGTTGAACTGTAGTGGCTACCTCAATGCTTCTGTCACTTTAGAACCTTTATATTTCATGTTCATTTTAACTTTGAGGAAGAGTCAGAGATTGCATGTGCCATATCCAGTGAATGTGAATGATGGACACCACACCATGATGTTTTTATGAACTTGCCTTTCGACTGAATGGCACTCAGGACGGCATTCACAATATCTTATCACACCTTGTACAGTCACTCACATAAAAGGACTTCCAGAACTGTTTCAGAAAGTGGCCAGAATGATGGAACAAGTGAGTTCAAAACAAGGAGGGATTATACATGTCTTTTACCATAATAATTTTTATTTAAATATTCAGCACATATTTCACTCATACCTGTACACATCTTTACCTCACCGAGTTACCATGAAATCAAATATGATGATGGCCCGAGACAAAGTCTCTGGTAAACCAGGGAGGGGAAGGAGACAGAAGGTAGGGTTTGGTCAGCCAGAGGAGAAGAGGAAAAGGCGGAAGGAAAGATACCAAGAACACAAGGTAAAGGCTGGGGTTAGGTAGACTCAGGAAGAACATCATTTGCTCCAATAAAGAGGAAGAATCCCAAGTCCACAAGAGGCAGGGGTGCATCCATTCACTCACTAACTCCAGCAAAGCACCAAGAGTTCCTCCAGGAGCTCATGGTTGTATCAGGAAGCTGCTTAGCCCCAAGAAGATAACTATAGAACAAAACGATAAGGGCAGTGATAAAGACAGAAACCAAGAATCATGGGATATCGGACAGGTCTCTGATGCAGTAGGAGGGAGAGGGTGGAGGACAGCACCTGGAGGAGGACACCCTTCGGCCTTCACCCCCGATGTGGAGGGGAGAGCCAGGTGGCAAGGGAGGAGGACAGCGGCCCCTGCACACCCTGCTGCTGCAGTCCTCTCTGCAGCAGACAGGCCCAAGTGGAAGAAAGGAAGAGTGAGCTTGGTTTCTACAAGAAGTATGGAGTTGCTAGGCAGAGGTCACGTGAAGAGAAAGTCTTGGGGACTTCATCTTGTCAGCAATAAGAGATCTGTCAAGGGATCCAGGATCAGGGCTGCTGTCCAGATGCAAACCTTGCCAGTGTCCCATGAAAGATACACCCAACGATGGACAAAGCTGCAGCTTTCCGCATTAGTACAGGAAACGACAGTGCCACTCACGCCTAACCACCTGCATAACATCCAAACCACCCTGCCTTTGCTCAGACTGCACCTCTTGGGAATGCCCTTGTCTGTTCCTCTTCTGATTAATTCATTTTTCAAGAAGTGATTCAGGCATGCCTCCTCTAGGAAGTCTTCCAAGACCTGAGGCTAAATCTCTGTCTTCTCCAGCACACTGGGACACCAACTGCTCTGAACTCATTCCATCATGCTGCAACTATATGCCCCATGACATCTCACGCTGTGTGACTGAGAGCACCCGAACACACTGTTTTCTGAACCCCCAGGCTGGGCTCACTGGCCCCGCCCAAAGTATGCATTTAATAAACACTCACTGAACTAAACTGAACTCTGTTCTCCTGCCCAAAACACTTCCATCAGCTCCCTGCTGAATAAAGTCCCAGTCCTCGTCCACGCCTTCATGAACTGGCCTTGCCCCCCACCCAAGGCCCCATCAGAGCGTCCAGTCACCAGCAGTTTATTCCCCAAAGTGCTTCCCCCTCACACACACCATTTTATATTTTCCTCAAAGCTTCATTCACATTGTTCACATCTCCACAGTTTCCAATTATCTAAATTCGCCGCACCCTCTTCATCATTTTCAACCCTGAGGTAAATACTTAAAACAAAGCCCACCAGGTCACAAAATGCACAGCAACACCCGCCCCCCACCCCAGCTAAGCATCCTCTCCGTGCCACAGGATCCTGTAGCCTCACCACTGCCCTCTCAGCCAGGGCACAGCGGGGACCCCCTTCCCCCAGGCACACAAGGAGCCGGCTGGGGGAAGCCATCTGGGAGGACGCCAGGACCGCCTGAGGGTGGTGAAGCCCTGTCCTTATTTACTTGTTTGAAATAATAAGCGGAAAGGAAAATAAAGTACTAACTGGACTTAATTTACAACGCTTCCTCCCTCAGAACTTCAAAGCCTCCCCAGCATGGGGCCGCTCACTCGGCGTGGCCTGCTCCGCATTGGCTACGCTGAAGTGAAAGTTGCCTCATCCTGTCCCCCAGAAACCCCCGAGAGGCCTGAGGACCAGATCATCTGAGGGTTTATTTTAAGCAAAGCATGTGACCCCATTACTGTGTAAAACTCGGCTATTAATATTGTGATAATGTCTTTTTATTAGGAAAAGGCATTAACAATGATATTTCTCCACCCACATACTTCAAAGAAAACCCACTCCAGAGATTTGATCTTGCATGATGTCAGCTACACTGTGCGTTCTGCTATCTTGGGACACATTATGACTGAGGTCCTCAGAGTCTCCGGGGAAAGCACGACAAAAACAAAAGTACATAGTGGAGCTGAGATTTTTAAATGCTAAATGGACAGAGCCCTCCTCTTTCACAGACATTTTTAAAAGGCAGTTTAGAGAACACTATATATACACGGGATGTTTGGTCTCAACCTGTGAATACCTTTGCCTTGGGAGCACGTCACCTCTGGTCAAAGAAGATCTCACAAAAGCAATTCCAAACTTGTGCCCATTACCCCCCGAACATTTCTTAGCCTTTGTGTCTGCAAGTAAAGAGTAAACAGCTCTCTTTATAAACACTCTGGCAAATGATCTGGGCCTAGTGGGCCCAGCAGATGTCATTCCTGTCACCCACTGCAAAGCCCTGTTGGGAAACAGGGCTAAATTATAACCTAAAACACTGCCAATATGGTGAGGAGAATATTTCCAGGCAGAATTTCTGAAGATGAATCCAAGCGGTTCCTTTCCAGAAGCACACAAGCGTGTAATGGGAAGGAGCCTGTGTGCAAAGCAGGGGGTGGGAGTGGCGAGGAGGCAGGAGTGGGTTAGGGGCAGGCACGGGAGAGGGAGAACTGAGATTAAAACACAGTAGTAATGAGCATGGCGCACTTAAAATAAGGTGACGATGCTGTCAGAGAATGGGTAATGGGCCAACAAGGATAATGAACCTAATTCTTCAGAAGACCTCCCCGCTGGGCCACTCAATGGCCCTAGGCCCTTAGATTTGTGCAGGATTTATGCTAAAGCAACCTCCCCACCCACTCGGAAACAGTACCACTGGTGACATCACCAAACCATGGGCAAAGGAATAAAACTGCACTGGATGAAAATTTAAATGTTTTAAAAACCATTTGCTTGAACTGCTTGTGGTCACAAAAAGGACGGACACACACACAAAAGGGTGAACACAAACACATATACACACGCACAGAGGTGGAAGGCCTCTCAAGGTGGCCAAATTTCCCTTTTCTCTCCTTAAACCTAAACATTTGACCTAAAAACTCCAAATTGTCTGTTCCTTCCAGGGGACTAAAACACGGCTCCAAAGCCAACCTTAAAAGAGCCATGAAAAGTCAAAGCCATGCTTTCTCGCATCACAGTCCCCACGAGAGAGTTCTTTTCTCAGTGTTTTGGTACGTGTTTACGGTGTGCAGTGATTACAGTCCTGGACATGACACATCTTCTCATCCCCTCTTCCCAGTCCCTCTATCTCTGGTTCATTTCCTTTTTGCAAAACATCTCCCTTTTTTCCATTATCTTTTATTTTGCTCTTTATTTATGCTTTGGGTTTCTCAAGTAAGAGAAATCAAGCAGCAGTTAAGCTTCTGTGTCTGATTTCTTGAACTTACATCCACTTTCCTATCAAGGATGCAAGTTTATCCTTCTTTATGGCAGAGTAGTAGTCCATTGTGTATAAATACCGTATTTTCTTTATCCATTCATACCACTTCCAAGATTGGCTATTACAAATTGTGCTGCTTTAAGCATAGGTATGCACATACCCTATGAGAGTGGTGACATGGATGCCCTCAACTCTGTGATACTGGGCTCTATGAGTGATATCTCTACTGACAGACGGGCTGTGGTGACTGGAACTCGGAAGTTTGGGACCATAGGTCAGACACTGTATGAAGAAAACACCGGGACAGCCAGTTCTCCTTCAAGCCCTCTGATCTGTCACTAACCTCAACTGAGCAGCTATGGTCACACACACTACCTCACACAGAGGCAGCAGGGTGGGAAGCACACACAGCCAGGCGGCCGCAGGCCCTGAACTTCTCCCAGCAGATGTCAGCAGATGAGGCAGGGAGAACACAAACTGTGCTCAGGGGCAGCTGCTGTTTTCCTGTCAGACCCCAAACACCCTCCCAACCTCTGCCTGCTTTTTGGAAGATCAGATTCCTTCTCACTTCCTTGTTAAAACTACTGTGCAGTTTGGAATCTGCTGACAGGTACTATTTAAATAAATGGCACATCCTGCCTGAGAAACAGGCCCACTTGGAAGTATAGGAACTACCCTTAACATTCTGTACAAAGAAACTACGCTCTCTGGCATACATGTTCCACATAAACTGTTGCGCTCCTTCTGTGTCATTGTGTCCAGGCCCTCGCAGCCGCACACCTAGACCAGGGCCATTTCCTTGCCACTGTCTTTCCACATTTCAGCCCACCCTCTACACCGCCACCTGATCAACCTCCAAAACTACTTACTTACATGATTGTTCCGCAACTTAGAAACCTCTGTTCTACCTGAACACACAGGATAAAAAGTAAAACTGAAATCTAGGTTTTACATTAAGACTGCTATGGCCTGAAGGTATATAATCCCCCAAAGTCCTGTGTTCAAATCCTAACTCCCAAAGTGATGGCATTAGGAAGCAGGGCCTCTGAGGCAGGATTAGATCTTGATGGCAAAGCCCTCAGGAGTAGGATTAGTGCCCTTAGGAAAGGGGACCCACAACGCTCTCTCACTACCCCCTCCATAGGTGGCCACAAGAAGACACTACCTATCAACCAGGAAGCAGGCCCTTCCCAGGCAAGGAGTCTGCTAACACCTTCATCTTATTTGTAGTAAGTTAGGGCTGGGAATATAGATCAGAGGCACAGCACCTTTCTGGCAAGTGTAAGGTTCTGAGTTCGATTCCCGGTATCCCCTTATTTGTAGAAAGTATGTTCAAACTGCTGTGTTACTCTGGAAGTTTTAAGAACTTTAAGACCTTTTTAAGAACTTTCCCTAGAAAATTTACCAAGTAAAAGAGATGAGAAATGAAGACTATGCCGACCTAGCCTCGCTGCATTCCTCATTCAAGTTTTCAAATCATTTAACAACAGATTTCGGAGTGGAGTGCAGTCGGCACCATAGCGCATCCCCAGGTGTTCCTTTAGAGAAAGAAGCTTCCTTCCCAGGGCTGCTCACAGCTCCCAGCCGCAGCCTCTCTGGGGACTGACCTCACCAAAACAGCTCTGCCTTGACTGGCTGACATCAAAGCACCAAGGCCCGGTCCCCTGACTGGCCCTCCAGATGCAGGGCACCCTGTGGACCAGCTGCATCAGAGCTCTGCTCAATCCTGCCCAGTCCCGCTCCTCACTGCATACCCAGAATCCCTCGCGAGCCCTCCCAGGCACACTCCTCATGGGCTCAGCTCCATCTCGGCCACCCAGGGAAAACGGCCTAAGACAGCGATGGCAGAAGCTTCCGCTCACACTCCTCTAAGTGCTCAGGCTGTCTGAGCGAAGGAGAATAAAATCTACACAGCTCCTTCACCACCTTTAAAATGTGCACAGCACAAAAAAATGCCTATGATTACATGAATGTGGAAATAACAGACCATTTTCCTTAGCAGTTTATCTGTTGCCTGTTGTTAGTTTTTTTGGATTGCACCTACACAGGCATAGGTATGTTATACCAAACCATCCTTTCCACAGCCTTCTTCTGTATCAGAATCGTACTTGTCTAACCATCAAGTGGTTTTATTATGTACAATTTTTGTCCAGAAAGTGATAATATTTGACAGAATCAGCCAGGCAAGAGGGCACCACTCAGCACAGGAAAGATTTGGGTACAAAGATTTCAATATACAAGTTGAGCATTCTTAATCCAGAAATCCCCAATCTGAAGTGTTCTGAAATCCAAACCTTTTTAAGTGCCAACATGATACCATAAGGGAAAAATTCCCTACTGTGAAAATTTGCTTCATTCACAAAATTATTGAAAATATTCTATAACATTACATTCAGGCTATGTGTATAAGGTATATATGGAACATAATTTCATGTGTAGTCTTAAATCCTATCCCAAAGATTTTTTCATTGTGCATATGCAAATATTCCAAAATCTGGGAAAAACTATGAAAAATTTAAACATTGCTGGTCCCAAGCATTTCAGATAAGGGATGCTCAACCTGTCTCTGCCCGTCCACCGAAGGTTGTAAAGTGTTCTCTATCCCCCAGGTCATGAAAGAGCAGCCATTAAGAACATGAACTGAGGAGCCTCAGAAACTATTTGCCCCAAGAGAACGACCACCCCAGCTAAGCGTGCATTAGTGAGCAAATGGTACCTGGTTCTCAATGGCTTTCCTGTTCTTGGGGTCGCTCACCACAGACAGCTGCAACTCGGCCATTTTCTTCATCTTGCTGTCCATGTCGATCTTCTGAAGCAGACTTCTTGTCTGGCTCTTCAGCAGCCTCACAGTGTCCTCTTTCCCATGCTTCTTTGCAAAAAGGGACGCACACGCAGAATGTATGGCAGTGACCCAATTCTCCAGGTCGGTCTGGCTGGTGGCCTAAATACAGAGGGAAATGGTTTGAAATGGTTGTAACACAATAGTTCTCTCCAAAATGGCAGACTGAGCTTTGATGTATAAAATCCAGGAAGTATTTGCACTTCATAAGAAGAGTTTAACCTCAAAAACACACTCAGCCACTCAACTCAGGTCCAGAGAGTTTGAGAGAACACAGAAAGTTGCAGAGAAACAATCATGGTGCATTAGACATGACAGGAAGCTCTACATACGAGGAAGAGCAAATAGCCAACCACAGCAGTAGTAGCAAACCAGGGCATATTCATTTGGGGTTATGTTCTGCCAGGTGAAAAAGCTGCTTATCTTCAGAATTTTAACATAAGGAAAGATACTGAGGGCAAATATTAAAATACATAATCTGAACATAAAACTACATCTACTGTATGGCTTCAATTATGAAAAATTTCTATAAACAAATATAGAAATAATGGACAGTAACATCAAAGTCATTGTCTTCAAATAGTAGGAATATGGAATGATTTTTATTTTTCTGCCCTTCAGTACCTTCAGACACAATGACCACATACTACTATTATAAAGGAAAGATATTTTATTTAAAAAACAATAAAGAGAGTTTGACTAAAGGATAATGACAAGTGTCCCTGATTCTAAACAGGCTGGAAAACACTTTCAATTCATCTTAAATCCAGATATATCCACATGCCTACTATACAAGCCATGGAGTTTATACTGTTTGGGCCTTGGGATTATAAAATAGGATCAACTGGTAAAACTTCTTTAAACTAAAAATATTTTGCCTGGACCATGAAGTAAAATATTCATTGCATACTTAGCCCTAAGGGAAACCCATGAAGGTTTCATCTGAGGCATTACTTGCCCTATAATTCAGGTTAACATCAACTCATTACTTGCTACACAATATCATAGAAGGTTTTAAACAATTTTCCTGTCAAATGGAGGAAAATCAAACCTCAGGCCTTGACACTTGTAAGTCAAGCCAGTTCGGGGTCAGCAGTAAGGGGGCAACTTACTACTGCTGTGCCCAGAAAATCCTGTTGCAGTGCACACTACAGAGATTTCTAGACGTCCAGAGTGAGTCTAGAGAACATTTGCTCTGCAGGGGTTCTGAGGGCACACAGGATTAAATGCATCAGAGATCTGAGCCCAGGACCTCAGAGGCTTCCACAACCCTTCCAGCCAGACACAATCTACAGCTGGCATCGGGTCCACAGGAAGTACTAGGTTTAGATGGAGAGGCCTTTGAGAAGTACTCTGTACTTCCTGGCTATCACTCCCATCTCTTTGAGGTTAAAAAACATTAGCCAGGTGCATGCACTTATAGTTCTAGCTACTCGGAGTCAGAGGCTAAGGCAGGAGAATCCTTTGAGCCCACATGTTCAAGGCCAGCCTAGGCAACACAGTGAGATTGCTCACAAAAAAAAAGGAAAAAAAAAACCCCCACAGGATTTCTTTAACACATAACATGCACACATGATGTTATTTAACCCTTAGAGCAATCCTTTGAGCCATTATTATCAACCTAATTGTTAAAGAGTCTGAACCTTCCCAGACAACACAGACACTCAACAACAGCACCAAGATGCAAACCTAATGCTGGCCTAGCACCTAGGGCTCAGCACCACCATGCTCCAAAACATCCCAATTACCAGAAAGCTGCTACCAGCAGATAACCTGCATTTTAACGTGCTAAGGCCACTTCCACAGGGACAGAGACCTCAGAGTATTTGGTCACGAGGGCCTTCCAGGAAAGCTTCTCCTTCTTCTGCTGGACTCTTGGCCAGAGCCTGAGCCCTTTCTGTACACATTTGCTAGGATTCCTTTAAAAAGCCTCAGCTCTGGGAACCTTGGACATTGTACTCTCTAGATTGTGAGCTGCTCCAGAGCGGAGTCATGATGAATCCTCTTTGGGCCGGGGTGAGCCTCTCCAGGGCACAGCCTGGCACTTCATGGGCACCTGAGAAGTGCCCACTGTACCAATGACGAGACTGGCCAGGGCCCCACTGCACAGCAGTCAGCAAAGGCTCAGGACTCCTGATCAAATCCTAACCCAAAACCTAACCCAAAGCCTTCGCTCTGTTTCCTAAGTTCAACCCCATTCCTTCCTAGCCGAGCTGTACACATGCCTCTCCCTGGACCCTCCACCGGCACAGCGCGGGCAGTACCTGGAAAAGGTAGACATCTCCAAAGGAGTTGCTGAGGCAGAACACATTTTCCTTCTTGGGGTGTTCTGGGACAGACTGCACAATGCTGTCCTCAGCAAAGAGGGCACATCTTGGGGCACTGCTCTGGTCCATGGAATTCTTCCCATAGGTCTCATAAAACAGCAGGGTGCAGCCTGCAAAAGATGAAAACAAGACAACAATGTCCCCGCCACCTGACCTGAGGGTCAGGAAAGGTAAGGGGATGTAAGTGATGCAGCTAAAAACAAAACAAAGCAAAACAAAATCCCAAAAACCTGAACGAGATGATTATGTCGTACCAACATGATTAACGAGGAAAAGTTGGCATCCGAGGCTGGCCTCAGGGTGCCAGCGTGAACTCGAGTAAGGGGTTATAAATGTAACATCAGTGGTCACAGTGCCAAGCATGCACTGCTGCTTAATTCCTTCTGCTACTCCACACATGCTGAGTCCTTTAATCCCTTTCCCACAAGGCAGGCACGGTTGTTTAAGCCGCTCTCCAGATGAGACCTGGGAGAAAGCCATCACCCACAGAGGTCCCACAGCTGGACAGGGTCCAGTGGCCTTGCACCAGGGTTCTTAAACACAAAGCTGCACTACTTAGGAGACCTACATGTGGGAGGTGGAAGAAAAAAATCCCCTGTTTATCAACTACACCTGCAGACAGTGCAGCCTGGCAAAGATGAAAGCAAGATAACAATGTCCCCATCACTTGACCTGAGGGGTCGGGAAAGGTAAGGGGACGTAAGCGATACTATAACTAGAAACTGCAGATATTGAGGGAACTTTGTCACTTATGAGAAAGTATCCAGTTTATTTATCCTCCAAATGCCACATAAATAACTTGATTTTAGTGTATCTTTTACCCCTGGGTGATAGGACACATATAATAATCTTATTAATTTAAGCTAAGGAAGAAAAATTTAAATATGCTTGGATTTTAAATATTGCTGTAAAAAGCTGCTACTTTTTTAAGTACTTATTTTTCCTCAATAAGCTAATAAAGTATTGCAGACAGAAGTTATTAAAGGTCTGTTTTAATTATGGAATTAAAATAAAAGGAATACTGTAAATATTGGACAGGATTTGAGGACAAACTGATGCTTCTAATAAGCATGCAAGCTTGAAAACAACCTTAAAATAGTCAAGGAATAGGGTTAGAGTCCCTTCAAACCTCTACTTGAGAAACATTTTTGAGTGTCCCTCACATGTCCAGCACCAGGACACAAATATGAATGACATGGTCACCACCTGTGCTCTCAAACCCCTTTCCCTCGACAGCAGGCACTGATGGTGAACGCCATCCCCTTGGTGACATTTTATCCCACTGCACCAAGTCCTCGTCCAGACACACTTTAAAAACTACTTGACTCTTGTTAGTTTAACTGTTTCTTCTAAATCTAAGTCTTAATGTGAACAAAGAGCAGAACACAGAAGCCAGGACAAGAAGATGCCCCAGGCTTGGCCTTCAGAAACAGCACTTTCTTCTTCCACGGCAGTTGGTACTGAGCAATTGCTCCTCCTCCTAAGTAAAACTCACCCACGGGCTGGGGTGCAGCCCAGTGACAGAGCCTGTGCTCAGCATCCTGGGGGACCGTGGACTCCATCCGTAGCACCAAGAAACTAAATCACACACCTCATCAAAATTGGCAGGCTGAGCATGTTCACATATGAAGACAAGGGAAAGAAACAAGAAATTTATGGTAAAAGCTCCTTTCTTTTGGGACCGGGAATCAAACTCAGGACCTTGCACTTGCCAGGCAGGCACTGTGCTGCTGAGCTATCTCCCCAGCCCAAAGCTCCCTCTTGCAGGCCTGAGGCACTCCCTTTTCCACCAGGATGCAGCTGCAAACAATAAACCTAATCTTCGCATCAGGAAAGGCTGCTCGTGTCTGAGGAACATGCAATGTTTCATGACCGGGGACCCAAGGACCAGGGTAAAGGTGACAGAGCCATGCTAGCTGCACTACGTTCAAATTCTTTCCAATGGGTTAACCTTTGCTTCCCAGGTTCCCTAACATTGTACTCTAAAGGCCAGCATTTGAATCACTACGTCTAAAGGAAACAAATGTAAACCCTGGAAAGGTGCCAAGATGCTGCCACAAACCCCATCACCAGACTAGAGCTCAAGGTGGGCATTTCATCTTACAGCCAGGCCTAAATGGCAGCACCGATATGCATGATTTTGTGCCTATTGGATTTAAAGAACAAGAAATTTATTTTAACCCTGTCACATCAATTTTAACATGAAAGAACTCTGTGTCTCCAAGGGGGCACTGGTGTTGGCACAACACAGCTGACCTGTGTTAACAAGGTCTCCTCTTACCCACCCCAATGCCGCAGCCACCAGCCAAGACCTGCGCCCACCAGGCATGGGGGGCCACCTGAAGGGATGACAGTGGATGGTCTCCTTGCCACAGAAGTGAAAAAAATTTAAAGACTGTAACAGCAGAAGACGCATCAGAGTCCTGATGCTACACAAAGCATGTTGTGCATTTTGAAGGATATCTGTAATGACCTGTGAACTGTTCACTCTACGAAGTCTCTGTGAATTGCATGAAAATACACTCATTGAGAAAGACAGGTATAAAGCAGAACTGTCCTTGTTAAAAATTTTATGACATCCTCCCAGCCCCGAAAAACATTTGCGCCCTCAGCATCCCAATACATGCAATGCTAGCAGCTCACCATACAGTTTGCTGGTAACTGCTGTCTACAGAAAACTCTTTCCAATTTACCTACATTGATATTTGGAGTATCATTTTAAAATTCTGCCTAAATGAATTTATGCTCTGAACTAGGATTAAACCAAAAAGTCCAAACACTGCAACTTGGACTCTAAGTGAAGAAAGTGGAACTTTAACATACTGAATTTGCAGAGGAAGAAGGTGTAGAAAGCCATGTGGGAAAGGTCATGCTGAGAAAAACATCTTTATCACATGCCTCGCCTTGGCTGAAAGGAAATGGGGAATGTGTGTCTGATAACACTTACAGAGCACCCTTTATCCATGCATCTTGAAGTGTTTTACAAGGAAGATCCGAGAGAGCAGGGCGCAGGCAGACAGATCTTAAAACAGTCAAGGAAAACTCAGGCCCATCGCTCCCGCTGCAGTCAGCAGCCAGAAGTTCTGGTATACCTTCCAGGGTGGACAGGAGGCACCTGGCAATGGACTCTTCCAGCTTCTACATGACACCTGCCTGAAGCTGACTCAACACTCCACCCTCACCCACAACAAGGAGGCTCTAACAATCTGCCTGGGCAACAGCACTGTCGGAAGCAGGGAAAGCAAGAAGGTATGGTATTGTCTTCCTGCTTGCCTGTGGTTCTAGATGTGGTGGTTGTTTTCAATGATATATAATCAGCCTGACCTCCAGTAGTCCCTTCCTAACCTTTAGAGAATCAAATGTCAGGGTCTCTTTACAACACTGGAGTGAGACTCACTCTCACCCCAGTTCTTATTTTCATTGGGATACAGTCCTAGATCCTTATGCTCTCTTCCATATGATATGGCTCAAAGTACTTTCACTGTCAGGGATGGCTCTGCTCTTCCAGGTAGGGTATGATCATACATATCTTCACTACCACCATCATCCACTGCTGTGGAGATGTACACAGGATTGTCAAAACAGGGAGGGAAGAACTTTCAAAAGCATTAATTTTAAGAAACAAATTTTGCTTAAAAAAAAAAAATACATGCATTAAATACATGTATTCTAAATATCATAAAAGAGGCAGCTTCACCTATGATTCATAAAGAATTCCAGGTGCTCTGCCAGCCCACACGCACTACCACCACCCAGCATGTTTGCTTCTCTCTCCAGACAGGGACACTTCAGGTGGAGCCTTCTCAAGAGCCCTTTTCTTATTTATGAACAAGTCCTCTCCAATACACGCCAGGCTGCTAGGAGGGAAATGGCCAGCTCTGACCAGGGAAAAGGAAGGAAACCGTCACCTCCTTTGCAGAAGACATGACACCTCCAACGTTAGAGGTGAGGGTCACATTCTCTCTTTTAAAGCACATTGATTTTTACTGTGGCCTTATTACCTGAGAAACTCATTGAGCCTGCAAACCAAGCCCCCAAATCTTTCTCACTTGTAATTCATTGCAGTCATGACTCCCTCCCCTATCCTTAGGTAGCTCTTTGACTTTTAAGCCTTAAAACATAACTTAGACGTAACTTGGCCTTTCCAACTATTGTCTTACTAGAGCCAACATATTATTCCAACTTTCCAAATCTCTTCTGTCATTCACATAAAACTGCCGCCTCCATATACAAAACCTGAGTCAGTTCTTTGCCTGGACCCAAATCTAGAGTCAAAAAAGACAACTGCAGTGGGGACAGGTGACTGGCTCCTCACAGCTCCCACACCCTCCTGCACCCCAACCAGGGAAGAGAGCTACTTAAAATGCCTGTTTATCAGAGAGGTTTATGGGTAATCAGAACATGATGTCTGCTCTGCAAGGCTGGGGGAAGGTGGCTCGCAATTGTAAATAGGTGGCCAAAGAGGAAAGCTAGGAGGCGGCAATCCAGAGGGCTCCAGGCATGCCACGTACACTGTCTATAGCTGTGACTCCTGTTTCTGCCTTCCTCCATGCTGGGGAAGGGCGCCACCTGATAACAAGGTCTGACTTTTGAAATATCACATTTAGATCCTTTGACAGAGACACAGGAGGACTGTGGGAAATGCCAGAGTCTGTGAGGCTTGGAGGCTACTCCTCCTGTCTGCATCCGTACAAATTAACACTGTGTGGATTGAGGGCCTCTCGTTTCCACACAAGACATTTAGGTTTCTTCAAATCCACACACCACCATGAACAAAGCAATTATACTTTCTAATGGCAATGCTCGATGAAATTTGTATCATCTTAACAAATTCTTGTTTCTATTTCCTTCATGGGGGGGATGAGGAAGAGAAGGAGAGAGGGAGGGAGGAAAAAAGAGGGAAGAGTGGGAGCGGGGAGGAAGGGAAGGAAGGAGGGTAAAAGACAGACAAAGAAAAGCTACACTTGGAACTAGGAGTAGCACTCAGGATAAAGCACATGCTCAGCATATGCAAGATTCTGGGTTCCATCCCTGGCACCAAAAAAAAAAGCTGCATTTGCTGGTAATAACAGCTATACTTTCATAGTTCACAAAGTGAAATGCTACAACCCAAGAATACAGATGATATTGAAGATGATACTCAAGCTATGAGAGGTACTACACTTTGAAGTTCTGGAAATGTGCAGGATGTGAAATTTAAGACCTATATTCCCAATCACTAAACTACGTCTCATAGTTTATTTAGTTTTACCCCCTCCACACACACACATACACATATAAGAACAGTGTCAAAGAGTGGTACAGTAATATATAAAAAATAATAAGCAATGGCTTTTAAATTAAACCATTATTTGTTAGACTGAATAATACATATGCAGGTAAGTAAGCCATAGCATACAGGCTTGGCAAAGGATTTACAGTAAAGCATGCCCTGAGGCTCTGTATTGAATCCTTCACATTAATTTTGAGGGATGCGGACCTCAGTGACACTTTCCCATGAGGAGTACAGGCAAGGAAACTACCGCCAGCAGCCCTCGGGGAGTTACAGCAAACGTGCTTACCCTTAAGTGTTACCCAGTACTGTTTCCACTTCCTCCGAGCCACCAGCTCCAGCTTCCTTTCCTTCTGCAAGGTGACAAGGGGTTTGAAGAAAAGCCACCCGGCTTTCCGGACCACTCCCTGCTCCTTCTCAAAGAGCAGATCCAGTTGCTCCAGCGAGCTGAGTGACTCACTGCTGGACTCGACGGTTTCTGTGGATGTTTCTACGTGCTCAGGGTTGGTCCTGCTCATTTCCAACTCCCGCATGAAATTCTCGTAAATGTTCTGCTGAAGGGGATCGCTGCCAATCGCATGAGTAGATTCGCTTCTGTGAGACAGGATCTGAGCCGAGCCCCCTGGCCACAGTAGGGCAGGCGCCTGAGAGGGCACCTGTACATCTGTGTTCAGTCCGTCAGAGCAGCTGTCAAAGCTGGACCTTGGTTCCTGTGTGTAACACAAGTGATCACTGTCAGGGAGGAGGGGATCCAAAGCATCCCCCCAACATAGCCCCAGTGTCACACAGTGGTCACTAATAATGGTGGTGCAAAGGAATGTTCTTGTAATAAAAACACATCTGTAATTATCGTGCCTCCAAACCAGAAAGAATTTTAGAAATGGTATTGCCCAACCCAATTTATATCAGTGAAGCCAATGCTTAAATACCACTGGTTCTCCAAAATCAAACATATGTTTAGCATTAAGAAATTAGTACATTTAAAACACACTAGGAAGGGTTTTTAGAATGCATTTCTTTTCTCTTTGCAAACCGCAGATCCATGTCTTCCTGGAAAGAATGTATGTTTCTTGAGATCTATTTTCCTTCTAGACTATTTAAAACCTAAGTTAGAAAATCACTAGTTCCATAGCAGGGTACAGGGGATAGCTAGGACTTGGTGTTATCCTACAAAACCCCATGAACTTCTCTTCTTATCTCTATGGCATATACACACTATGCTCAACTTCTGGCTGACAATCCCTGTCCAGACTTCTCAACCCAAGAAATCTCTAGTATCTTATTTCCCCAGTTCATCTGGTAAAAACCATGTCCTGAGGATTCTTTGTCAGTAAGGGTACTGGTCAGTAATTGTAGCTTTTTCCTTCATTCATTTTTTTTACTTAATTTGGGAATTTCTTTCATTAAAAGAATATACTTGGGGCTGGGGATTTAGCTCAGCAGCACAGCGCCTGCCTGGCAAGCGCAAGGTCATGAGTTCAATTCCCAGTACTGGGAAAAAATTTTTAGAAATTTTAAAAAAAGAATATACTTATTCATTTGTTCACATCCTTTTACTTGAGCACCTATTTTATTGTAGGGACTAGGAATACCAAAGACATAATTCTTCACTTTAACTTTTTTTTCACAACACAAAAATCAAACAAGTAGGCCAGGCAAAGTAGTGCATACCTATAATCCCAGCACTTGAGAAGCAGAGGCAGGAGGATTGCCATGAGTTCCGGGCCAGCCTGGGCTGCATAGTGAATTCAAAACTAGCCCAAAATACATAGCCAGACCCTGTCTCAAACTCCCACATACTGCCCGAAATCAAATAAGCCGTTAAAAACTTCAATTACACTATAGTGGTTGCCTCTTTATTTGGACTAGTTGTACTAAACATAGAGTTAAACATGTAGAGTTGAAAACAAAGACTGGTCTAATGTCTGTATTGTCATTCAAGAAAAGGAACTGTCATAAAGGCTACTCATTGGTAAATTGCAATAACTAAATTTTTCAGCAGAAAGTGAGCTTCTGATTCAAAAGGTGCTGGTATTCCACACTTACAGCTTAGAGCAGCGGTGGTGAACCAATGTCAGTGTGCAGCGTGGGATGTTTGTATTATTATAAGTGCTAAAAGGCTCACCATCACTGGCTTAGATTAAGGCAACTGCTAAGAAAGGCTAAATGTATTCAAGTCTGTTCAGCTGCTAGTACACCTCCAATAATATTTCTATGAACTAAAACAAAAGCGAGGGGAAGGCTGGCCCAGCACTATGGATTAAAGGCCTAATTTACAGTATTCTAGTGTGGAAAAGTTTGCTTTTAAGAAACACATCCAGAAATCAAGGATCATTTAACTTGTCGTCTTGTGTAGGCAAATCATGATGCAACTCAAGAGTATTTCCAAACGCCCAGGAGCTGCAAACATCTGAGTTCCAAACATAGCTACTAATAATAAAAATATTATTTTCTGCTGTGTTCACACTACATCCCATAGTCAGACTTATTTATACCCTGATGCATCTGTACAGCAAAACAAGTACGCCAGCTGCTGTGACTCACTTGGAAACTTTCAAAATATTTTAAGATTTTTTTCTTTAAATCATCACTCTGCTGATCTTCAAAAACTCCTAGGAGATGAAAGAATACTTCTTGTTTAGCTAGCATCAACATTATTTCAGCTATGAATGTGACTGTCTGACTCACTGCCCCAGAACCCTGGGATTACCTGTCACCCTGCAAGAGCCATAGTAGGGTGTTTCAAAACAAGCAAAATACTACCAGAGAAAAGCACACAGTGGCAAGGTTACATGTGACCCATAAACACTCCTGTCATTGTTTCTCACAATATAGAGACTTCAAGTTGTAGTACTGACTATTAAATATTCAACCATAGCAAGGCACTATTTCCTCCCTGAGAAATAGAGAAATACTGCACATTAGCATTTATAACTGATTCTTCATGCATAGACATGAGTTTTCCCACTCCGTAGTCAATTTCTAAAGCTTCAATATATATAATCTTAACAACTTGTGTGAGTTTTCAGTCTAAACAGTGCCTTGAAGAAACTTTTTAAGAAAGTCTTTATATCACTTCAGATCGAATTTCTAGTTACTACATTGTACGTGTGAAGATACTTGCTGTATATGAACAAAAAACACATGATTTCCATTTCCTCCCAAGCAGGTAACCATAGACAAAGGCTAATACAACTTGACAATGAGGGTACTGCACCCAAAAGTAGAAAGGGACATCACTCCACAGAAACACACTGCATGATCTCATTCATGTATGAATCCAAGAGTGAAACTCAGGAGGAGAGGGGAAGAAGAGGCTGCAAAGGGTTAGGAGGTGGGCAAATGGGGCAAGATGTCCGTTGTACAAGATGAGTAATGTCTGAGATCTAAAGGTACCTGCGTGTGACTACAGTTCACACTTTTTTACACTTGAAATTTGCTAAGAGAGCACACTTAAAATGTTCTCACTGCAAAAAAGGGCAACTATGAAGTGACAAATATGTTAACTAACTTGATTGTTATTATCATTTCATAATATGTATTTATTTCCAAGTTTCAAGTTGCAGACTTGGTAAACGTATACAATTGCTATTTGTCAACTACACCCTAATAAAGGGGAAGGGTGTTACTAACTCCTCAGCAGCTAAAGGAAAACGATCATTGTTCCTCACATTCTAGGAAAACATACTACTAACTTATTCACACCTGTATACTTGTCTGCCAGTGCTTCCTACAAAGTATTTCTGATTCCTCCCTAGATACATGATATGACAATTTCTCATCCCTTTCCTTGCCTTGAAGGTAGGCATGGCCATATACCTTGCTTTGATCAATAAATGTAAGAAATCAAATGTGTTGTTTCTAAGAGGAAGCTTTAAAAATCAACACCAAGCTGGGCACACCTATAATCCCAGCTATAACCCAGCTATACTCCACGGCCACAGGAGACTGAGGTAGGAGAATCCCAAGTCTGAGGTCAGCCTAGGCAACTTCACATCTGTCTCAAAATAAAAAAACACAAAAATGAAAATAGCTGGGAGCATAGCTCAGTGGTACAGTACGCCTGGGTTCAGTCACTAGTACCGAACAACAAAGTCAACAGCAACTATTTTCTTCTGCTTTGTCAACCTGAATCTTAGGGAACCACGTAGACTATGACCACCAGCTGACCAGGGATGACTGTGCACCATGAATGAGAGAACAGCTTTGGGGAGTAAACCACAGAGACCTGAAGAGTTTTGTTACTGCAGCAAAATGTAGCATAGTCTGACTGACACAACTGCAAATTTAAGCAGGACAGCATCAAGGTCTCCCTCTACCTAAAATTAGTATGAAGAGTTGATGTGATTCAAGCATCTATTACCGCCTAGCACATGTTCCCTCTCTTTCTCTCCTCTCTCACTGATGTACTGCTAAGTTATTCCTCTGCAGTTGTGTAGGTTTTTCAAAGATTAATCTGCTTTCAGGCTCTCACTCACCTGGGCAGGTTTCAAGCCCACTGCTCTGACATCACTTTTTTAAAGGTCAAAACAAACACCTATCTATCATGTGAGGCTTTCTGGACCACTACCTTGCCGGCATGCAGGAATCTGAGCGAGCGGGGAGGGAGGGAAGGGGTAATGGTTTGATGCTTTATTATAGTATAGTATCACAAATTGCTCCCATGTTTTGTTTTGGTTTGGTTTTTTTTTTTCCGGTACTGGGAATCAAACTCATGATCTTGTGCTTGCCAGGCAGGCGCTGTGCCGCTGAGTTAAATCCCCAGCCCCTGCTCCCGTGTTTAGATTGCAGTTTTTAAAAATCTAATCCCAACATCTGCCTTAAATTGTAAAAGGAAACCAAACCTCTGGCCAACAGAAGTGGCATCCTTGCAAAAAATGAGAAAATAAAAATTAGTTCCTTTCACACTTACAGATTTATCAATTGTGGGAACACAGCAAAATTTACAAATCTGCCTTCATCAGTCACTTTTCAAAACTCCGTATGTTTTTATCTTATTATTCAATAGCCACAAATAATTAATGGTAGTTATCAACACTACCTTGGCTATGGGCTGAGGGGAAAGGATCTGAGGTTTCACAGAAATGGCATCAGCCCTTGTGGTTTATTTCTAGACATTGCCCCAAATCCTCATGCGATCAGAGGTGGGGCTTTGGGGAGGGGACTTGATCACGGATGCATGATATCATCAGCAGATTAGTCACTGTTGAGTTTATAATTAAAGGTGACTTGGGAGGTGAAGCCTGCTTGGAGGAGGTGGGTCACTGGGGCGCAGCCTGGAAAAGTGTATCTCCCTCCCTGTTCCCTGATTCCTCTCCTGTCTCCTGCCTCCATGCCATGCACTCTGTCTTCTGCGAGGCTCTCCACTACGCCACCTTGCCTTGGAGCCAGCTGACTATGGACTGAAACCTCTATGGACTGTGAGCCAAAATAAACCTCTCCTCCTTAGAGACGCAGGTGTCAGGCATTGTGTCTCAGCGATGAGAAAAGGAACTAAGACAGCCCTGCTTCCCCACTAACTAGTCATGGGCCTTCAGGAAGGACCCTCAAGCTCCAGGAGTCTTCAGCTTCCTTGTCTTTAAAACGAGGGAGAGTCCTTTAGCTTTAAAGTTCTTAAGTACTGTGTTCTTAATTCTTCAGGCACCCAAACAACTCCGAGTTAAGTTTTCAGATGACACAAAACTGGACGAGGCCCGCTTCCCCTGGGTGGGCTGAGCAATGCGGGCCTGCATGTGACAGAAGTGGGTGGCAAGTGGTCTGCCCCTGAACTGCGAAGCTGAACTCAGTAGGTTCCGTGGAGCTGCATGTGCACAGGCCACAGGCACACTCAGCACAAGTAGGAAATGGGCCGTGACTGGCTCCCTGGCAGCATCCATTAGGCAACACACTAGGTGAACTGTGTCAGTAGCAGCTGAACACAGGCTGCCTCCGGAACACTTGAGTGCAGAGGATGGAGAGTTCTCGGTGTGGGCTGCAACTCCCATGTCCCCAGGGGCTGTGTCCCCACCGTGCTCTACTACATCAGCTGTTTGGGAAATGGGAGACAAGAAAAAAAGGTCAAAGAACTCTCCATTATTTTGCAATTTAGCCTAAGAAGCGATGACTAAGGAGTAGGCAAATGACTGTATTTGGGGAAATGAAAAGGTTCTGGAGACAAGATGGTTATCTCCTGTCCTTCTTCTCCATGGGAAGGAGAAAGGGCACCCATGCACAGTCCCAAGGGTGGTGACCGTGGCAAGCAGGAAGTAAGCAATGGTCAACTGTATAAACCAGAAATGATCAACTCAGGGCAGGGCAGTTCCATTATTTTCAACTGTTAAAGTGCTACACAATTTTATACGTGTGTGTGTCTGTCTGTCTGTCTGTCTAGAATGGTTAAGACAATTGTGCTAGAAACTAATCACCCATTCAAATTCGCCTCATACTGAGCAACAATGAAAAACATTTTCTCCCTAAAAGCAAAACCAACTACCACCGAACATCTAACAAATGCCACTGGGTTTTAAAAAAAGCAAACTAGTATTTTTCTTCCTGGTGGCTAAACCACTTTTTTCCCCTAACAGAGCTTTATATAACTTGAAAAGTTATTATCATCATGATTCCTATTCTATCAGCATTATAGTTTTGTTATTACATGTACCTGGATGTACGATATTTTCAAAATCTGACTAGCTAGCTGAATGAGGATATGGCCAGATTACAAATGTAGATATAATGTCAATTTTTTTTTTCATACACCTTCAGCAGAGAAATTTAAATTTTCTCCAAGAAATACCAACTTCAGGGAGCCTACTTTTCTAAAAATAACCATCTCTCTCTCTCTCTTTTTTGCTTGGATTTAAAGAGCTCTAGTAAAAATCCCCAGATAACCAACTCATCCAGGGAGTCTCCCAGCCCTGTTCTTTCTGACGATAGTGGCCAGGTCTTACAACGAGGCCCACAGAGCTCAGACATTAGGAGAGGTAGGCACGGAATCTGGGTACTGTGGATTAATGCTGCACCCCCTCAAAGCCCTTATGTTGAACCTTAACTACCAGTGGGATGATACTAGGAGGTAGCACCTCTGGGAGGGAATTAGATTTCAATGATGCCACAAGGGCAGGGCTATTGTAGGATTAGTGTCCTCATAGGAAAACTAGGAGTCCCTCTTCCCTACTAGGTGAGGACAAAGTGAGAAGGTGGCTATCTACAGCCAAGAAGTGGGGCCTCTCCCGAATCTGACCACACTGGCACCCTGATCTCTGGCTTCCCATCCTCTGCGACAGTAAGGAATCTATCTGTAGAGCAAGCCCCCTGATCTGTGGTATTCCGCTTGCAGACTGCATTCACTAAGACATGGAGAGACTGAAGTTATGGGCTAAGAGTGAAAATGTGTATCTCAAGCAAACAAGGAAGAAAACCCCCCACCTCAACAGAAGGTGTGCCAGGTCTGACACTAAGCTCTTCCCTTTCACTAGTTCACCTAGGCTTCTGGATAACTCCTCAATACCACACCTGTATAACAGATGGGGAGACTCAGAGATCATCCCCTCTGCTCTGCAGCGTCCTCACCTGGAGTTTCCTCTTCTTCCTTGAGAGGCTGCCTGTCCAGTCGCTGATGCGTCGCATTCTGCCTTTGAGGGTGTCCTTCTTTGTAGTATCCTCAGTTAAGGCTTTGGACTTCCGGCAGGGGAGGGTGAAGGAACTGTATGGGACGGGGTCCCTGTGCTCCACCCTGGAGGGCACATCAATGTCAGATGCAAAAGACACGCGATTGCTTAGGCTGGTGTGGGAGCCGATATATTCGTCAGAAAGGCAGAAGCCAGATGGGGAGCGGCTCCCCAGGTTGGCATCTTTGTACAGATCCCGAAGTGAGGACAGGGAAGAGCTTTGGTTGAAAGGCTTTTTGGCATCACCAGGTGGGAAGCTGGTGGGGAGGCTGGGATCGGGCGTGCTGGGAGCTAGGAAGGAGCCCTCCACCTCGCTCAGCTCCCCAGCGTTGCCCCAAGGGGAGTCGTACCAGGATGACTCCGAGCTCAGGGAGCTGCCTTTGCTGGAACGAAGGCGAGAGTCAGTGGGAGAAGGGCGCTGGCTGGCAGGGGAGTCAGCACCAGAGTCCCTCCTGGCTTCTGGCACAGGGGAGGTTCCTGATGCCAATGTAGGTGAGTACCGCAGCAGCTGCACTGGACCCCTGGGGTCCTCTGCAGGCCCATTGCTGTGGTTGGCACCGTTGTGGAACTCGACCCTTAAACACCCATCCAGCTTCCCCAGAGTCTTGATGAGCACCCTGGGGCTACGGCGGTCTTCACCTGGGACGGTGGGGGCAGCACTCTCATTTCTCCCATAGCAGTTGAGAAGGTGTCCATTGCAGTCTCGAGAGGTGATGTGGTTGTCTGCTGGCTGGTGGTCATCGTAGTGGAAGCCATTCTCAGGTGAGAAAGCAGCACTGCTGCCCTGGAAATCACTTCCTGAGGTGCTCGCCCTGTGCTTGGCATAGGTGATGCCTTTGGACACTTTGCACGTGGGCCCACTGAGTCTTGATGCATAAGGCTGATGACTCTTAAAGTGAGAAAGGCAGCTTCGGGCCAGGGATCTGGACTTGTAACCTGCTCCACTGCTCCCGTGAGTCCAGCCATGCAGCGACTTCTCATCCTTCGCATGAATGCTGCGTATTTTCAGGGAGCAAGGCTTTTGCTTAGCACCAGTAATAGTATTGCTATGATTTTTAGATCCTTGAAGGGTGTACTGACTCTCGGAGTTGCCCATTTTAACCTAAATTAAGTACAGTTGCGTCAGTAAAAGCCATGACCTAAATCACATTCTAAAAGATAACTTCTTATGCATCATATAGGAAACAACTTTCTTTCTGTGCCTGACCCAGTTCAGAAGTAGAGACAAGAGTTACTTACCCAGTTGGCTCTCCTTATTGCGCAAGGCTACTACTGCACACACAGGTGCTAGTTATTTTAAACACATTATCTGTAGTACCGTGTCACTGCAGAATTGAACAGGCATAAAAATCACCTGAAGGCAGAGACCTCCTTCAGGTTTGGTGGTGGCAGGTTTTTAACTGACAATTCCTGAAAAGAAAAATTAAGGGATAGTGAGCTGTTAGCTCTTCCAACCTTTGAACTGCCAGTCTAGACACATGATCTTTCAGGACCAGAGAGACACATTTTTATTACATGTAAGTGACTGAACAGCTAATGAACCAATATTAATATTGGGGAATCAGATACCAAAATCTTCACATGCCCAAGTGCCTTACATATAACTGTATGGTAGTACATTCATACCTTGGTCTCGATGGCTTTGAAACGCATAAAATTTGGTACTCAACACATTTTAATAAAAAAATTTTGGCCTGGTACTCAACATTTATTTGGTATTTGACACATAAACTAGAACCAATTGCCTTGTGACTTACCCTTTTCAGCCAAAACAATTTGTTTTTGGTTCTAAGGCATTACTGTATTTGCATATAACCTATGCATATTCTCTGAATACTTTAAATCATCTGTTGATTACTTATAATACATAATACAATGCAAATACCATGTAAATAGCTGCTCTATATTTTATTGTTTGGGAAGTAATGACTGGGGAAATGTCTGTACATGTTTATTAGTACAGATATAATTAAAAAGTGCATTCAATCTGTGGTTGGTTGAATCTGTGGGTACATAACCCCTGGATACAGAAGGCTGACTTCATAAGAGTTTAATACACTGAAGCTACATTTGTAATAACACAACCCCGGGTACTACACTCTCGGGGGGTTATCACATATCGCAGAGTACGAGTATCACAAAAAATAAGTAATAAAAGTCCTCAGAAACAAAGCTGAAATTGAAAAAAAAAAAAAACAGGAGCAAACTAAGAGCTCCCATTTGGCATGGAAAAACATTTTAATAACATGCACCTCTAGAGCTGTCTGAAGACTCCAAGCTTCCTCACTTTTGAGCAAGATGAGAGAAAAGTCCAAAGCAGACTTGTTAGAATGTGGACGACAGAACAAGGTCCTGTTAACACAGACCTTGTTAAGACAAATGCAAAGTGAACCTTGCCCTATTTTTCCTTTCTTAGCAGGGCATCACTCAGTATTGCAGGTAAGTTGGAGCCAACATTTCCAGCTGGGTTCCCAAACAAGTTAGCAGGTTTTTAAATTCTTTCGTATCTAGAATCTACAGGTACAAAACAGAAGTCAAACGGATTGGCTTTTCTTTGGTTGCAGTTAACAAGTTTTTAAAAACAAAATCACAGGACCAAATAATTAAACAATTACTTATTACCTTAACACAGGGAGGCACTTGCTATGAACCACATGTAGCTGAGCTGGGATTCCCTGCAGTCTGGTTTTTGCTCAGAGAGAGGTTAGTGGTCAGTCGGCTTTACATGGTCTTAGGAGCAATGCAGCACATTCAAAAAGCATGGGAAATGAATCCACGTGTCCTCAAAGCAATCCTGCAAAACAAATACAAGAAAACGCCATGAAGCATTTGACATGTAGATTACCTGGTGTCTAGAATCACTGTCAAGATAATGTGCAAGATGTCTGTGAGCTGCCTGACTCATCAAGATTGCTTGGAAGATGTAAAGGAAGCCAGGGCTGTCTGTTCTTCCAGTCTCCTGAAGGCACCGACTCAACACCGGTCTGCAGTCAAACACCTGTTTTTGTTTGAGAGCAGGTGAGAGTGCTCAAATGAGTCATGCTTGGCTCATCCTCCATCACTACCAGGAAAACAGTCCTGAGGCTCACCTGCTGACGAGCTGCAGGGGCACCTCCTGACAGACAGGACAGCAGTGGCTCATTGTTCTCTGCCTGACTAAGCAGTAAAAACAAAGCCCTGAATGTAAAAATCACAGCGAACAGTCCTTGGCTAAAACAAGCTTGGTTATAGAAGCTGACCTCATCGCTGACATTAAAAACGTTCTCAAACAGGTGTGAGCAGAGTGAGAGGCCTGCCTCGGAGGGATGCAGCGGCGCAGTTTCTGAGAGAGAAGGAGGGCTGGGATGGGGCTGCCATCTGGTGACATTCCCTGCACACAGACAAAGGCTTTATGTTCTCCACAGGCCCAGAAAGCAGAGTGAGGAGCGATCAAGATGAACTTCGTAGTTCCGTTCTTTTTTTTTAATTTAAAGATTAAAAAACAAAAACTATTAACAGACACACAGACATTTACAAAATAACACAAAAACAATACAAGCAATTCATATTTTCAGACAAGGTGACAGGAAATTAACAGTGGTTGTTGTATTACATATTGATATGTTCAAAGTGGTTATTTAGATAAACAAATATAGGCATGTAAGATCAATCAAACATTAACTGTTCCTTTCAAGAAACCAATAGAAATCAGTATTACAATTATCTTAGCTATCCTGTGTATACCTATATACATATTTTCCCTTCTTTCTTTCCTCTTTTCCCTCATCCCAGTTGTTCTTTCCTTTTGAGCAGTTTCTTCCCCTTCCACAATATCTATTGTACCTTTTAGATTTTATTCACTCTTTCAGGTTCTTACACTAGTGAGACAATAAGGTGTTTACACATGCAGGTCTGATTTATTTCACTTATGAGTATGGTCTCAAGTTATGACCATTTACCTATAGAAGCCCCAAGTCTATCTTTCTTTATAGCAGGGTATGATCCCATTACATAAAAATACCACAACATTTTTATCCATTCCTCAATTAATAGGCATTTGGGTTGTTTCCATGATTTAGCTATTACAAATTGTGCTGCTATAAATATGGGTGCACGTATATCATTGTGAACCCTAAAATTTCAGCTTACTGTGCCTCAAAGAACTTCTATCTAAAACATAGAAAGAATTTTTAAAAAATCAGTCCCCCCCAAATTCAAAGACCCAATCCAAAAATAGGCAGCTGAGATGAATACACACTTCTCAGATAAAGAAATACAAATGGCAAATAAATACATGAAAAAATGTTCAACATCATTAGTCACTCAAGAAATGCAAATTAAAACAGCACTGACATTCCATCTCACCCCAGAAAGAATGGACATCATCAAGAAATCAACCAATAACAAATGCTGGAGGGGTTATGGGTAAAAAGGAACCCCCTCCACTGCTGGTGGGAATGTAGACTGGTGAAACCACTGTGGAAATCAGTGTGGAGATTCCTCAGTAAACTAGGATGAGAGGTCACATTCAACCCAACTATTTCCCTTCTGTGGCTAGCTTATTTCACATAGCATAATGTCCTCAGGGTTCACCCACATAGTAGCGTATGTCAGGATTTCCTTCCTTATTAAGACACAACAACATTCTGTTATGTGCACAAGCCACAGTTTATTTATTCATTCATCTATGGGCAGACACTTGGTTTGCTTTCCACCTCTTGGCTATTGTGAATAATGCTGCTATCAACATAGACTGGAGATACTGTTTTGAGACCCTGCTTTCAATGGGGTCTATACTCAGAAATGGAAGTGCTAGATCATCAGGTTATTCTATTTCCCATTCTTTGAATAATTGCCACACTGTTTTCCATAGCTGCTGCACCATTGTACATTGCCACTAGCAGTACATGAGGGTTTCAAGGCCTCCCTATCCTCACCAATACTTGTTTCCTGGGTGTTTTCTGATGTTTGTTTGATAGCAGTCATCCTATTGGGTAGATATGGCATCTCAGGGTAGTGCTATTTATGCTTCTCTAATGATTACTCACGTTAAGCATCTTTTCATGTGCTCACTGGTTACTGCAGATCTTTTTCTGGAGGATTCAGTAACAGCTTCGGAAGTTAATGAGAGCGGAAGCAACGGACACCAGATTTAAATTCCTTTTAAAAGGCCAAAGATAAGCCTCTTGTTTGAGCTTATCCACACAAACACATTTTAAGTCAGAGAAGAAAAAAAGTCCAATAGCTTTTCCACTTGGGCAGCAGCAGGAAGTCTAATAGCTCATTTGAGTCTATTAAACCGAGGCCAGCATCTGACTAATGAGGCTGAAACAGAGCCTGCTATGCACCGGCCACTCTCTTTACAGTGGGCAGCTCTCCCATGCACCCAAAAGAGGAAAGAGCCATGGGTCGCCTGGCTCCGTCTCCGACACCGGCGCCAGATTGAAAGAACCACCTTTTAAAAGTTCAAAACCTGAGGTGCTGTCTTTTCTCTTTCACTGTTTATTTTATTTACTTTTTAACTTAGGGAGTTAAAGGGCCTACTGCCTCTTAAACCCTTACAATGAAACCATCAGCATGAGTCTGTGCATTTATTTACTTTTGTCAAGACCAAGGTCTGGTGATGACCGCGAGGGGTAGAGTTCCTGACCTCTCTCTGTCAGCCCTCGAGGCTCACAGGTGTGCACTGTGCAGCCTCTAGCACCCACACGAGAGGAACAAAACTGCCAGCAAGCGGCCAGGCTAGCTGTCAACTGCTCCGAGAAACACAAAGGCCCGGACTTGAAACCACAGAAGAGCTCAGAGGTGGGGAAGCTATGCACCAGCAGCAGGTTAGCACCTAAACGCATCATACTACATTTGAAATTAAATAGTTTAATCTTTTATTTCATGTGATATTTCAAGAATCTCAGCATGAGACTCCCCCCCTTTCCTGGACACTGTCCACCTCAGGCTCAGGGAACACCTGTAGCACTGGATGAAAGCAGCTTTACATGCTGGAAGGCTGATTTGGACCCCGACTAAAAGTAGGAATCTTGCCTACTGGGCACAGCTGAAAGCCTGCTGCATCCCAGGAAGATGAACAGCCATGATGAAGACAGAACGGCCTGGACAGGGGCAGCCAGGCAGCGAGGGAAGTGAAGAACAATCTTTACAGATGCCTGATGCTGGTCAGCCGTTCAACCTATCTGGTCAACACTAGCCATGAAAAAGCAAAAACCAAAAGCAGACCTAAACCACGGAGCAGGAAGAACATGTGCAATATTTCTGAGAAATGTATTGACAGAAAGGGTAGTTATTGTAATTATTGTCTTTTAGGAGTCTGACAAATTGAATAGGTATTCTGCCATGCTTCAGCTATGGTTTTTGTGTGAAACTATGACAATAAGTCACATTCTCAGGAACTTCTAGCCCTAACTCTTTTATTAAGGTAACTTTATGGTAGTCAAGTTTAAAAATTTTGATTGGAAGGGGGCTGAAAATGAAAAAAAAAAAGATTTTTAAAAAATTAGTTAAAAAGGACCTGGTCTCTGAAAATAGCAAGAATGCACATTATGTGTACTAACTTCCAATAACACATCTTAAAGTAAGATACACTATCCTGCAATACCATGTATTAATTAGATTATACTAATATGTAGTAAGGACCAGAGCTGAAAGAGAGATGATACAAATGAAGCCACTCTGGAATAAATAATATGGCTCTAAGACAGTAAATATTTAGTACATATTGTTATACTCTCTATATATTACTCTTTCATTTTTTTATGATAATAAAATATTAGGATTTTTTAAAATTGGCCACAATCCTATGAACCTTTAAAAAAAAATCCTTAAATATGTGATGTAGCTTTGTACACTAAAATCACAAGCAAGAATGGATGTTTTCCAGTTTTCAAATTGTGATCAATTACCAAACCAGAAATGTGGAGGAATTTCACAAATTCCAGAACTATATTCCAGTTCTGTTGGGATATGCCATTACAATCCCAACAGCCGCTATGACCAATGGAAAACCAGAGGAAAATTCTTTCCAGGAGAAAATTCAAGATTTGTCTTATCTTCCTCCACCTTGAGCCTGGGTGCGCAGAGGGGTCATAGTCCCAAAGTCTCTATTCCCAGGGGTACAATGTCTGCAACACGTAACTCAAACCTGGACCCTGCTGTGTCTGGACTGAGCAGGCTGCCGAGATAGAAAACAAGAGGAACCCTCGAGCAGGCAGATGGTGCTCCTAGGCCTCCTAGGGGCCTAGGAGGAGGGCTGGGGACTGTCGGGTGGGGGCCAAGCAGAGCTGAGACCACTGCACAGAGGCAGATTTATGGCTAAACTACACAAGAACTCCAGTCGTACCACCAGGAGATACCAACAGTGCTCGCATAATTCCGGAGAAATTTTTGTACTCAAGCAGGACTCTCTTCATTGCCCAAGGCAAATCGTTCAGACCGAAAGACAAGAGCCAGCTGAATAAAAGGGTCACCATCACAGTACCTACTAGGTTTCCTTTACTAGGAAAAGTGAGGAGAGAGTTTCAATCATTAAGGAAACAAGTCTCAGAGTTAAGTCTGGATACTGTCAGAGAACATGGGTCAACATGTCTCTTGTACAGCACATGAGACTTCGGGCAAATTGCTTATACTTTCTGCATTTTATTTGCCTGTTTGGAACTTGAGGATAAATATAACCGCTCCACCTATCTCATAGATTGAGAATCAAGTGTGGAAATAGATGTGAAACCACCTGAGAAAGCGTCAAAGGCAACATAGTGCTATTATTAACTTTGAGCCAGAAAGCTAATTTTGTGTACTGTGACATCAGATTTATTATAACTTTCATCTCTTTCATTAGTAATCATTAAATACATCTATAGGAACATTTGAAATTTTATCAATTCCCCAAAATTACTGTAGCATACAAAACTACCTAACTTGTAATACTAAAATTAAAAGCATATGCCTCAAAATCTAAAACTAATGCATTCAGCTTTGTCAAGGATCTGCATTTGAACTCTAAATATTGCCAGAACCTGCCTCTCAAGTCAATCAACTGCACTGCAAATACATGAATTGAATACCAAGACTTGAAGGAGTTCAGTTCTAATTATAAGAAGACTTGAACCCAATTTGTACAAAGAAGCAAGCAAAAGGAACATCTGTCTCCATAGGAAGAGTGCTTAGGAAGAGTAATCCTTGCAAATAGAGTGGGCAGAGAGCAAGCTGCTGCCAAAGGCCTCAAAGCCTGAGATCTATTGTTGGGCTCCACTGGTTTCTTTCACTGCCGTGGGACTCCTTCCAAATGCACACTGAAGCATGAATGGACAAAGCAAGCTGCAGCTCTGAATGCCTGGGGAGTAGGATGTCAGTGGACAAGCATGGCTGATACTCACCCGGGGGAAAGTAATAAATTCCATAGAAACAGGGGCCCAGCCTTCTGCACAGTTCATCACCTTAGTGAGTCAATTTAGCACAAGCAGGAACTTATAACTCACACTTGTTTTATAAAAACCCTAACATCTGTATCACTGCTTATGGGAGTGTTGATCAAACTATGGGTTACAGTCCCTTGTTGGGTCAGTCAGATTCCCTTAATAAATTGATATGAGGACAGAATAGAAGAGAATTAAAATAGAGCAGAGGAGACATTATATGCAGCGGGCACAAAATGCACAACAAGAATGCATCCAGTAAGAGAAAATTATGAATGAAACTAAATTCTTGCGTGTGCTCCAGTGTTTGCCTGTATCCAGGGCAGTGAAGGAAAAACATATATTCCTGAGTAGCAGTCCAAAGAAGTAACGAAATAGTGACTTAAAAGTTGAAGTGGCAGTTTCATCAGAATGGGGTACATCTGCTCCAATAAGACCTAAAGGCAACCAAATGCTTCAAAAGATTCCAGAAGTCATCGTTCAGGACAAATACTTGGGTTAGAAACAGTAGGAGCCAGACAACGAAGAGGACCATAATCATTAATGTGCAGCACCACCGTTAGGCCCGCAGTATTCACGCTTTCCCACTCTATGGTAAGAGAAACATTCACGGGACATTCAAATTCTTCCTCGGAAACTTCGGAATGACCTCATAAAGAAGATAACTAACTGGGCCTGAAGAATGAGTGGGAGTCTGGCAGATGAAAAGAAGGAAAGAAGGGAATTCCAGGAAACACAAAACAGCACGCCTCCATACCCAGGGCTCCCGACAGCTGGCAGAATCCATAAATCACTGAATAAAGCAGAGGAAAACCACAGCTTATGCAAGGAAAGAGTGGCACGGCCTGAGCACAAGTGTCAGGGACAAGGTTGGGAGGGATGAGCAGGAAGAGTGCGAAGCGAAAGGCAGAGAGGGAGGCAAAGCTGGTGAAACTGTGACAGTCAACTGCCCTCGCCCCTGCCTCCCCCAGCTCACAAGGCCCAGAAAGGAGAAGCATCCCTTCAGCACACTTTGGGACCAAAATCCTATGTCCCAAGTCAAAGATCAGTGTGGGAGGCACTTAGGAAAATTAAGTAAAATAAAAGCACTCCACTCAGTGATTCCACAAAAAAGCTTGAAACCCCCCCCCTGCTGCCCCACATAGACATTCAGCATTCCGCTGCTCGGTGCTACAAGGAAACCAACATGAGAAAGGACAGGCTCTTCCCCCAGAGTGGCCCATCCACTGTGTGGGGTGGGGGGGACCAGATGGAGAATCTGTCAGGGAGAACACAACAACTTTGACAGCGTTGAGTTTGTAAAAGAGGTGGTGAGACCAACCATCCCACAAATATTACCGGCACATTTCTGGAATGTCAAGAAAACCGAGTCCACCAGTCAACAGAAACTTAAAACGTTTCAGAGATTTTATTTTTTTGGTTCCCCCTCCCCACCGGTACCAGGACTTGAACTCACAACCTTGCGCTTGCCAGGCAGGCACTGTGCCTCTGAGCTAAATCCCCAGCCCCCGTTTCAGAGATTTTAAAAAAAAAAAGCCTTTCAAACAAAACTACAGATTCCATATAGTTTAAGGTGAAATAATTCCAGTAAATATAAAACATTTTTCTTTTCTCCTAGAAATTATCAAAATGTACTTCATAATTTTCATCCAAGCTCTCTGGAACACAAATTTTATATGTACATATAGAGACATCTTGATCTCCATTTCTGTATCTCTGCAATGTTCCATCCCACTCTGCTTTTTCTCCCAAGTCTCCTTCAACCTTGTCCAAAATTTATCCAATACCCCAGTCTCAAGAAACCTTGCACGACTGGGGTGACTAGCAGAACCAAAGACTCAAAATCGCTAGCATGACTTGGAAACACCCCTCTCTTGTCATGTAGGAATATGTTATTCAAAAGTGTTAGCATGACCTTTCAATAACCTCTCTTCATTAACTTTTATGAGCCTGAGCCATCCCACAGAAGGCAAGCTTAGGCCTGGCCCCACGTGCCCAGGCTGCAGCACCGTGGCACAGGCAGAGATCCGGCCTGGAGTCTTGAGCACAAACACAGGGCTTCCCGCAGATGCAGAGACCGGTGCGTAAGGCACCACACCTCAGTAAATTGGAAGCAGACGTTGTTCTCCTGAATCGCAACACGCTTTGTGACCAAAATATACCACGGAGGCCGTACCAAGTTATTCTTGGCAAAATAGTTCTTCATTATATACTGTTTCATTTCAGTTGAAAAATGAACAGGCTTCAACCACATGTTTCTTGCTCATTTAAATAGGTGTTTTCCCCACTCTCATAAAAGGGTCACTTTCTACTTCAGAGAGAGCTGTTGCCCTATTTCAGAGTTCATTTCTATACGTTTCTACCTGGAGGCTACAATAGAAATTGTCTTGGGGCTTGCAGGTAATACTAAACAAGTATCACTGAAGTTTTAACTCATATGATTATGCACAAATCTGACAGGGTTGTAGCTAACAACTTAAAGAAACTCACAGGGGAAAAACTGAGTAGTACTCACAGGTATAGTTTAAACCTCCTAATGTACAGAAATTTAAAATATCGATACCCAAAGTCCACTGACATCTGGGAGGAAAGAGAAGGGTTTCGTATGCCAGGCCCTGTGACACAGCACCTTACCAGCTTGCGTAACTGTCCCTGTATTATAGGTGTTTGTGAAGCAAGGAACTGTTAACTGTTAATTCACAGGGTTAAATAACTTGCCAAGATCACTAAGGAATAAAAGTAGGAGTCAAATTTGCATCTTTTACATCATTTTTAATGTGCCTATTATACCAAAATAATTTAAAATTCTACTACATTTTAAAATCTGACATTATTCCATGTTCTTTTTTTTGAAGTTCCATTTAGCTTTCAGGCTTCCTTCTAAGAGTGGTTGTAGACTACTTTGCTACATCGCTTTCCAAATGAAAACACTGGGAAAAGTCCTTCTCTAAGGCTGTCCTTTCTCCAGATAACAAGGGCTTCCGTGGCTAGGACTGGGGAGAATAAAGTAAATACTGAAATTTTAAAGTAAGTAAGGAGCTTTAAGATTAACTTTTACTTACTCTATTCTGCCTTATCAACAACACTGCACAGAAGAGAATTTTGTTTTCTTGATACTTTACATTTCCGTCATTATCCTCAATACCAAGTACAACTTAGAATATTCCTCCCAAAGGCTGCAGGGCTGGGGGTGTGCTTCTTCTGAGGACCACAGAAGAATCAAGGGCCATCTGGAAGCTTCAATATCCATAATTCTAAGTCATTTACATATTCCATGATAAATAATCACACATGGTGCAGTAAAATGTTAGAAGTACATTTTTAAGATAAAATATGGGCATTTAAGGCATTTACTTTACATTGCTTCACCTCTGTCTCCACCTTCCCTGGTAGGCTGCACTTTCGCTGATTAATACAGCAAACATTTATGAATAACTAATCTGTACCACTTCCTTTTCTAGGCCTAGAGGACACAGCAATTAACCAAACAGAACCAACTCAACAGATGCCTGCTCTCAGGGAGCTTGTATGACAGTGGGAAGGGATGAACACACAAGAAAAAACAAATATATTAGAAAGTGAACAGAGCTATGGCAAAACAGAAATTGCGAGAAAGAGAGGACCAGCAAGGAGGGGCAGAGAGCAGAGGGGAAGGTGCTGAGGAAAGCTGAGGCGTAATGAGGGCTACGCAAACACTTGCAGTAGGAGGTCATGTAGGTTCCAGGAAAGAGCACTCCAGGAAGAGGTGACAGAAAGCACCAGGGCCCAGAGAAGCGGGGTGGGAAGGAGGCCAGGGTGGCTGGAGCAGAGCGGGACAGGGAGCAGAGCACAAGAGGTTGGACAGGGCTGAGGAGCAGAGAGCAGTGTCTGGCGGGACATTTGAAGCACTGCAGTGTTCACGGTGAGATGAAAGGTCATAGTCAGAGGGTCCTGATGGGACTTATCTTTGAAGGATCACTGTGGCTGCTGTACGCGGTAGACTGCCCAGGCACGTGGAGGCAGGAGGGTGTGTTAGGCTAGCACAATGATTCAGGTGAGAGATGGGGCAGTTAGGACTCTCACAAGGGTGACTCTGGTCACAGCAGAAGAGAGATGACAGCCCACAGGACTCTCCAGGGAATGCAAGTGAACAGTGAGCGATATCCAGGACAACTCTGTGACTTTCTGTCTGGGCCACAGGAGGAGTGGGGAAAGTGAAGCACAGCAGGTTTGGTGGGGAGGATGTTATGGGTTGGATTCTGAATGTCCCCCAAGGGCCTGTATGCTAAAGGCTTGGTTGCCAGTTTGTGACACTACTAAGAAGTGGTGGAACCGTTAGGAGGTGCTGACTAGTGGAAGGAAATAAGGTCACTGTGGGCCTGCCATGAAGAGGATGTGGTATCCCTGATCCTTCCTTTCTCTGACTGCTTCCTGACCACCATGAAGCAGGCAGCTTTGACCCTCCATATATTCTCACCAAGATGGCCTGCCTTACCTCAGGCCCCAAAGAGCCAGCCAACCACGAACTGAAACTGCTGAAATCATAAGCCGAAGTAAACCTCTCCTACTTTAAAGTTGCTTTACTTAGGCATTTTGTCACAGCAAAGGAAAGCTGACTAAGAAAAAATTCAGTGCCAGACATGCTAGGTGTCTACTGAACATTCAAATGGCAGTATTGAATGGACAATTGGATATGCAAGGCTGGAGTTAGGGGTAAAGTGGTGAAAGGTGCACATTTGCTGCTTATATCTATGACAATCATATTGAAACACAAACTGTATACTGTAAGTACACAAATGGAAGAAAAGAGGGACTGGGAATCCCGGGGCACCTGTCAGGAAGGATCAAGGAAATGAGAAGAAACACATGCACACAATAGAAACAAGGGGCATATAGTGCCCTTAAAGGAAAAAGTACTTCAGAGAAGAGACCGTGAACAAGCACCAAATGCCTGAATCCAATTACAAGGACTGCACAGGAAGCACCAGACCTAGCAGAGTTTAGCATGTACACCTGACCAGAGTAGACTGAGGATACAGAAAGGTGGCCTTCATTGAGTTTGAGGATGAGGTCAATGAAGTGCAGGATGCAAACAGAGAGTACAGGAATTTTACTGTAAAGGAAAACAAGGGAGCCAGATGGTAGTCGATGAAGGAGAGTCAAAACAGAGTTGCTGCTGCTACTGTTTTGTATTTCATTTGTTTTGTTACTCTGATTCATTGTGGTCCACCTACCAACTTTCAGTGGAATTAACCTATGCACACTTTTCATGAAGCTCTACTCTTCCCTCGCTGTTTGTGTCATGAGCCTCCTCGATTTGCCACTTACTGTCTGTCTGTGTTTCCCCTCACCTGTCTGTGAGACACACTTTTCCACCTTCAGTACTATCACAGAGGACTTTTGCTTTCATTCTCTTTGTTTCTTTCACTTCCTTCGACCATACAGATTTCAGCTTTGGGCCTTACCAGTCTACAACCTCCTTATCTAGCTCTGCTTCATATCCCCATACTGGAAATCCTACTTCAACAGTTCCTCAGTTGCAGAGGTGTGTGATGTGTCATGGCTGAGGATGAGCGTATTCTTGTGCTCAAGGCTTGCCCTAAGGGTTGGCTAGCCTTTACTGAAGTCCCTGATCAACTCCATCCTGACATAGTGTGCCCTACGTGTCCCTCTCCTCACCTGGAAACAACAACTTAATCTAGCACTTTATCAGTAAAGTTTAGTTTTCCAAAGTGCCTTACATTACCTTGGCCCTGAAGCCAAAGCTCATCTGCTGTGTCTCTCTTCCCTTCCATAGCATCTGCTGTAAGGCACAGAGCTAACAAAACCTAAACAGTCTCCACTGGAACGTGATCAGCAAAAAAACACAACTCTTCATCTAAGGTGGAAATAGTAACAGGCTGGCATGAATTCTAATCAAAGCTGTCTTATCAAATAGGTTAGAGCAACTTACCTATTGGTACCTAAAATTCTCTATGACAGTAATACAGAGTTGATGGTCACTGTCAGTGCTCAACTCTGAACTTCATTAGGCTCCAAGAAAAGCAAAAGTTTTTGCCTCTGACTAGAGCTTTACATCTGTCTGATCAGTAAGAAAGTCCAACATGGCCTTGTTTTGAATGTCCCATAAAAAGATAAGAAGGTGAAAAACTAAACCGAAAGAATAAAAAAGGCTGGGTGGAACTAAGAAGGCAGAAATGGATAGATACATGTACATGTAGACATATATGCATACATTTATCTATATGTGATACACATATGTACATATACCTCCATGTATGTACATACCTGTCTCTATTGATTTACTAATATGTATCAGAATGGAATATACCAAAGTATTCTAAATTAAATAGTAATATAAGAAAAAGGATTCTTACCCAGAATTTCATCTGAGCTGGGCAACTAGCCGTCACTGTTACTTTGGACATGTCATTTCAGTTCTGTGATTTTTTTCCATTTTCCAATTTAAGAAAATGTCTACAACCCATTGTCAGTTCTGAGATCCTATTTCCATGATCCTATTGACTATAGCTAACTGAAAATGGAGTGTACATTACATTCCTGGAACATGATTAAATCCTAACATTTGTAAGCCTGTTTTAAATAAGAATGAGCAGTCCATTATTATTAAAATTTAACCATCAGAAATTCAGGCTTATCTACGATCATCATTATTACATTTTCTATCTTCAATATTGTTGTATTTCTTTCTCTGTTCTCCATTTCTCATAAACCCATTATTACCTTGGCTTCTTGGAGGGGGGGCGGTGTTTCTGGTACCGGCAACCGAACTCACAACTTTGTGCTTGCCAGGCAAGCACTGTGCCACTGAGCTAAATCCCCAGCCCCTTACCTTGGCCTATATGTAAGGTATGTTTAACTGCAAAGGAGAAAATGCAAACTATCCCTTAAAAATTAAAAAGGAAGGTCCAACATGGCCTTGTTCTGAATGTTTCATAAAAAGGAAGTGATTTTTTTTTTTAAATTTCACAGTTGAGCTAAGGGATCTCATTCACCCTATTATCAGTACACAAGTAAACCTTGCAAATCAGCCAGACCAAAAACACATATGGACCCAGTAAAGTACCCTGTCATATATCTGCAGAACATGAGCTCTGGGTTCTTTCATCAGATGTTTACAGCAGCAAGAGGTTGCTGGAACCCTGCACTAACTTTGCAGAACAAAATATTGCTCTACTCAAACACAAGCTGGGACCACCCAGGCACAATCATTTGTCTTCCTTAGTGGTAACTGAGGGTCCACAGTGGAAAGATAAGCTCTGTCTGAAGGGCCCTAACTGTTACCTTGCACCTCCAGGCCTCTTTCGCACAGGCCTGGCCTGACAGAGGTCTCTGTGAACTGCTCTGTCTGTGCCAAAACCCTGGAAGAAGGCGTTATCTGCATGCAGGCACAGCACTGGGAGGATGGACTTGGGTCTGTATGGACTTCGTCTGTCTACAGGCTCTGGTAGAAATCAAAGTCAGTGACAAGTGTTAATCTCACTAGAGGAGATGGCAGGCAACCCTCGCTCTGTTCCTGCTCTGAACGGCCACCGGCCCTGCCAGAGCAGCAGTTGTTAGATTAAAAAGAAAAGTAATCAATAAAAAGTGTCCGGTTATATTAATTCCACCTTCACTCACCCGGGCTCACCATTCCATCCCCTTCCTAAGAGACATTTCTATGCAGGAAGCGAAGGAACTGGCAACACATAACACAGAGAGAAGATAGTCCTCGTACAACTGAAAAGGAGCACACACTGCTCACCCAAAAATAACTCCTTATACTGAAAGTAAACAGAGAGTTTGAGTATGGCTGAGGGTGAATAGAGGCCACAGTAAAATGCTGAAACGTGTTAGGAAATGCTCCAGCAGCTGTACAGCCGTACCCTTACTTTCCATAAATCCTAAAAATAATCTTCAAAGTTACAATGACTTCAGTGAAGCTTCCTATTTCTGTCTCTCTCCACCTACCAATTTTCTGAGAATTACACGCTGGGCCAAATTAACGTCAAGCCAAGGAAGAGCTGCACGGAAGCTGGGGCTCTTCCATTGGCGCTGATCAGCACACACACACTTGCGTGTGCTCCGTGGGTTCAGCCTTAATAGCAGCAAGTTGGCTTGATGACAACCCACAAGGATCACTGCCTTGAAAAACCATACCCCCTCCCCTCCGATTATGAGGGATTCTTCTCTTCAGAAAGTCTGAGTCAAAACTTAAGGATAAACAATACTAAACAGTGAACATCAAATTATAAGTTTGAAAAGAAACTCTTCGACCAAAAAGCCTACTCAGCTAAAATCTAAGGCTGTTGAGATTATATAATAACCAGGAACCTACAAAATCCTATCTCAGGCACATTCTAACGTCCCATTCCACTCTGAAAGAACTGACTACGAAAGACAAGCAGTCACTAATATCTTAACATGATCAGACTGAGAAATAGCACTTTCCAAAGACATCAGAGAAAAGCAATCCATACAATTAGCTTTTGGAGAATTCTTTATAGATAAAATGCAGCGGTCAACTTCAAGAAAACATAAAGCGTATAGACACTCAAATTTATAAATAATAATTCCTGTGTGCACAGCAGGGTGTGCTGCCTACATACAAAATAGTATAAAATGGTAAGTCGGCACCCGAGGATAAAGCACCAAAGGGGGCTTTTGGAAAAAGATTTATATCATGCATGTAAAATTAAGTCGCAGCTCCAAAAGGAGGGAAATAAACATTCATAGCCTTACCTTTGTCAAAATTTTGGATGCAGCCAGTTTTTCTCAGGGTCTTTTAGTTAACAGAAAAAGTTTCACGGAGCTAAAATCTATACCCACATCCTCCAGCTCTCTCTTCCTTCTGCCCATGGTAAGCCAGGAAACAGTGTCTAACACTTCAAATGCTCAGCCGTTGAAAGCTAAAAACAGATCCTGTGCAATGCTGGATATATTTTTGTCTGCTAGCTACACACCCTCATCATGTTCAATTTTTTCCATTGGTGGAACAGTATGATGCAGACTTAACCAGAAAGTGGTTTTCCAAGGGCTGCCTGAAGTGATTAGCCGGGACAGCCTGCCACCTCGCCTGAGACACCCAGCTGCCCATGACTGGCCTCTTGTTGGCGTGCATTCCACAATTACCACCAAAGTTCCATACGAGCGCAGCTCTCCGGTTTTCTGAATAAAGGTTTACTCACTTCAGGGACTCTCTGCTCTTTTTTTAAGCCCGCAGCAGTAGGAATACACACTTCCCATCCTTGTATTCAGGACGGTAGTAAACATTCTGCTCCCAAAACCACAGCTGGAATGTTATGGCTATAAAAATCCTGCCTCAAGAGAAGCCCTCAGAAATTATTTCATGATTTGCAAAATAGTGGGTATATACTTATTCTGTGTTCCTTGCTGAAGTTATTTCATTTTTTAAGTGAGCTAAACTGTAGGGCCTTACACTGGAAGTCCTTGTTACCTCAACATGGTGTTATTTTATCAAAAATATGCATCAAATTACCATAAGGTTGTATACCACAGGCTCAATGTGTTTTTAAATCTTGCTGTATCCTTTCATGAGAAATATCCCAGAAATAAAGCAACATTTATAACATTTTATATTAGTGTTTTGGGAGAGAGATGAGAGCTACTGAATAAAAGAACAGATCACATCTGTGTGGCACTATTTAAATTTTTGAAATTATTTTCTATAGAAGAAAACAGTTTTCATGATGTTCATATTCTAAGTGGGCAGACAGACAAGTAAACCTGGACAAGCATGTGCAGCTTTGTAGAACAGTATTTTTATTATTTTTAAAACGTGAATGGATCTACATAGGCAACGAGAGATTCTGCTATAGACAGATAAGCTTTTACTTCTTTACCTAGATAAGAAAAAAATGTATCTCATATATACATACAGACATCCCTATGCACATAAATAGAAATTTTTCATTTATTGTTTTCTTTTGTTTCTTTGAAGAGAGGGTCTTACTTTGCAGTTCAGACTGGTCTTGAACTCATTATGTGGCCCATGTTGGCCTTGAACTCAAATTAATCTTCCTGCCTCAGCCTCCTGAGTGCTGGGATTACAGGCACACACCACCATGCCTCTCGTAATTTTTTTCAATATGTGGTTTAGGGGCTGGGGATATAGCTCAGCGGCACAGCGCTTGCCTCGCAAGCATGAGGTCATGAGTTCGATTCCCGGTACCAGAAAACAAACAAACAAACAAAAAATGTAGTTTAATACATACTTGAAGGTATGCTCTCTAATCTCAACTGGCAAATAAAAGCCATTACATAAAATCATCAGCCTAACAGTTACAAAAATTATTCTAACTGCCATAAAAACTTGAATGTGAACCAGAACCAAGAAACTTTTTGCTAGTGGAGTAGACCTGGAAGAAAAAACTATAGTGCACCCCTCCCGGTTACAGATAAAGAAACAAAGCGAGCTACTACTCATGGTCACAGAGCTGGTCAGCAGTAGGGAGCAGAGGGAGGATGAGGAAGCACTGCCTAGGGAACCACAGGCCTGGGGACTGAAGTCAGAAGGTCACCATGGAAACCAAGCCACACAACAAAATGTGGAAATTCCCCAAATGTTAATTTGATGTGTTAGTGTGTGTTTAAAAAGACTCTAGGTAAACACAGAAGATGTAAGAATGTGGTTAAGACAAAGAGCTCCTATTCCTTTAGATATAACAGCATCATGTGTTACTTTTTTTTAAAAGGGTGAAATAAAATATATTACTTCGCATGAAAGAAAGCCTTCCATATAACTCTGAGACAGGAAAAAGTCTCCTAAGTGTGAAGGGGAAAAACTATGCTGAAAGAAAGACGGAAATTTTTTAAAGAGCTTATACTTCCCAGGGAGAAAAATGTGTTGGAAGAACAATTACCTGCACAGAAATGTAGCCTGTCCCCAGTCTACTTCCGCTTTGAGAGTCTACAACAATTCAGATCATTTGATACATTTTATATTTAAACCCCTTTATGCCAGAAATACCTGTGAGAATGAATTATTCCAACATGCCTTAGATATTTCAAATGGATTTGCATTGTCTGGTTCTCTTTTTTTATTAACCACTGACCACCAAAATAACTTTCATCCTATAAATGTATAGTCACCTTGGGGTTTCAAACTGTGTAAGAAAGTTTATCAAGTTCGTTAGGCTTTGAAACAAGAGTAAAATACTGTCAATTTAGTTCTCTATCCTAAAATTCCAAAACCAGCATGTTTCCAAATAAAACTAGACTTGGTATTTTTAATGCTTTGTTCTAAGATAATAATATAACACAACGTATGTGTTAACAAGCATCTAAAATTAAACTCCTTGGCAAAACTCTCTGAGAAAAAATAAGTCACTATTTAAGGAGTATTCAATTCTGAAGCACACAATGCAAAATGACACGGAGGCAAATAAAGCAAAGTGTTAACAACTGTTGAATTTCAGTGTTGGGTTTATGGGCATTTACTGTACAGTTCTTTTGACTTCTGCATTTTTGCAGCTTTCTTAATAAAGGTTGGAGGGAAAATCACATGTATATGCACATACGTTAATCCATGAAAATCCATTATTTTACTACATGTCTGGTTGAAACTAAACCAAAACTGTTGCTAACCTGATTATAATTGAGGACATGAGTATCCTAGGTCAGTGATTGCAAACCTTTCAGAGCTTCCAATAATAACAAAGAGTCATGCCATAGGCTCACCACTAGTGCCCCAGACTATGTTCACAAAGTCAGGCTTACAAGCATTTCCAGAGAAGAAGTGGAAGATGTACAAGGATAAAATATGGCAGAGAGAGCTGAGGGTGTAACTCAGTAACGAGTAGTTACCTCATATGTACAAGGCCCTGGGTTTGATCTGGTGCATCTTCCTCAAAAATTTTTTTTGAGATTACATGAATTGTAATTAAAAATGTAAGTGTGTTGGAAACATCCAGGCTCCAAAACCAGTATACCTAGAAAGCAAATCATCTCAGTAATTTTTTTGAGACAGGCCCTCGCTGTGTATTCCAAGTTGGTCTTGAACTCACCCCATAGCCCAGAGTGGCCTTGAGCTTACAATGATCCTACCTTCACAAATGCTGGTATTACAGATATGCACGACCATACCCAGCTATCTCAGTAACTCTGATGCCGTCTGAAACCTATTTCCTTCATCATAAAATGGGGCTGATTATAACAGTGCCCAGTGCAAAGATAAATAAATCCACTAATCTATAAATAACTAAAAACTAACAAGAATGCAAGGCTTGTTTTTCGGTTTTTTTATTTATTTTTTTTTTTTTTTGGTACCAGGAATCGAACTCAGGACCTTGTACTCACCAGGCAGGCGCTTGTGCTGCTGAGCTATATCCCCAGACCATGCAAGGCTTGTTTTTGCTAGTGCTGAGATCAAACCCAGAGTTGTAGACCCAGCCTCAAAAGACACTTCAGGTACTATGAGCTGCCAGAAATAACATCTCTGCTTAGAATTCAAGAAACTCAACTCTAAACTAGGGATGTACCTCCATGGTGGCGACATACCTAGGAGACACAGGCCTTGGGTTTAAGCTCAAACACAGGACGGTACTGATGCAACACCCATCAAGCACCATTTCTTACTGATAAGCTATAGTCAAGTGATTGTTTAAAAAATTAATAATAATAACAAAAGACCAAAACGATAGGCTACTTTTTTGCAGCAGGATTCCCAAGGACTAAATGATCCCTTGCCACTGTAAACACGCACCTTGATGCAATTACACCAACTGACAAAAGACACGGCAATACCTCCCATGCTGACAGGAGCTTTGCCCAGCTACTTCTGACAGGAAGGCAACAGTGTGGGCCTGCAAGAGCACAGAACTTGAGAAAAACGCTTGCAAAAACATCCTAGTTGAAGGCAACACTGGAAGAAAAAGGAAGCACGCAGCATGTGCATGTGAGAACATTAAGCAATATTACCTGAGGAGGTGATTTTTGTCTCCATTTGATTAAAATATCCAAATCTAGGGCCGGGGATGTAGTTCAGTGCTACGTGCTTGCCTAGAATGCACAAGGCCTTGAGTTCAATCCCCAGTACCACAAAAAAATAAAAAATAAAAATAACCCAAATCTAGCAAGTGTACTTCTGAAACCAAAGGCTTCCACACGAGCAGAGAGCATAGGTGGCCTCATGCCTAAAGCACAAATGTCTGACTAATACATGCAGTTCATTTGCCACTCAGTTGTGTCCCCAGGAAGCTGGCCCAACACCCAAGGGCCCAGGCATTAGAGTCCCTTGTGCCTGCCTTCAGATACTGCTGTGTGACAGGGGCCGTTCCCTTCTCTGGGCCTCAGTTCCTTCATCTGTAACATGGGGATGATATTGCCTGCCTCCCAGGGTAGTGTAAATGTTAAGTAAAATAACAACTATAAATTATTTAACACAAGGCCTGCCTAAGAATGGAAATTCCATAAGCAGGAATCTTCTTAAAATGATGTACTGATAAAAGTCTAGTACTTCAAAAACCCCTGGCACCTGGTGAACAAAAACCTGTTGAGTAAATGTATGAATGAATGAGATATAAACGTAATGGTGGCAGTGCTGGTAAACATGAAAGGAAGAACACCATTTGCTGCGATACAAATCTTGATCTCTTTATTGAAAATAAATCACCCAGGCCGGTGATATAGCTCAGTGGCACAGTGCCTGCCTGGCAAGTGCGAGATCGAGTTTGATTCCCAGTACCCAAAAAATTAAAACAAAATTTTAAGAAGCCACCTACACGTGATCACCACCTATCAAGCCAAACCATCGCTGCCTTTCTGCTGAGAGCTGCCCAGCTGTGCTCCTGGAGCACCCCACGTTCCAGGCTGCCTGGTCTCAAGCGGATGCCTGAGCAGCCCACATGTGACACTGCTGGCCACAGGCTCTGTCTCCTGCCGCAAGGGGGCCGCATGGACGGGGGACCACACTGCAGAAGTCCCCACAGCTGCCGTGAGTTTCGGTCCCATGGCTCATATTTTTGATTTTTCAACCCTTTCTCTGAGCCGGGTATTCTGCATTGTCAGAAAACAGCATCACTCACAAATGCTTATGAAAGAAGCACATCCCAGGTGACTCAGTTAAACTTAATATTGAATAGAAATCGATTGCACCAAATCGAGCCAAATCGTCAAGCAAGCAGGAAGCACAGAAAAACAGTGTGGTAGGAATTTGGGTCCCATCACCTTATGCTACCATTGCAAAGGAGTGCCTCGGAGCCTAAGGGGCCTCCCTTTGGAACTGCTTTCCCTAAGGCTACACTACCACTTGTGTGGACCCTGTACAATACCATCATTAAAATGCCTCCACTCAATGGCTATGGAGTAAATGAGAACAAAGTACAGAGCAAAATTAATTCCAAGGTGCAGGTGTTTGCAAAGTCACCATTAAAATATTCAAGATGACAATACTAGCCTGGTGCACTGCGGTAAAACCATAGAAAATCTGTCTTCTATAATATGAGCTCTTTCTGTTTCAAAGGCAGCAAATCTTCAAAAATATTTTATGGACATCAATTATCATGGAAATGAGAGATCTTATGGCATACATGTTTATAAAATCCAAGTGTGGCTTAGGTTACACAACAAGCAAGCCCTAGTAATTTAACCACTTGGTAACTTTTACAAAAGGGAGCAAATGTTAAGTGACACAAAAATTAAGATTTGAAACTAATTCTTCATAAAAGTTTTCCTTTGCAGTGATTTTTTTTTTCCACAGATCATTACATCCTACTTAAATATACTGTATTTCAAATTGGGCATGGTGGCACACGCCTATAATCCTAGGACCCGGGAGGCTGAGACAGGAGGATTGCTTCAAGTTTAAGGCCAGCCTGGGCTATATAGTGAGTTTAAGGCCAGCCTGAACTGCATAGGGAAACCCTGTTTCATAAAAATAAAATAAATATACAGCATTTGACAACTCAAAATGAATAATGATAAATTCTGAAATTGAATGCTTTATAATAAGTGGTGATATGTTTATGGGAATGATGACACATATAGTAAAATTCATGCTACCAAAAAGAAATCTATAAAAAATGTTTGATGATAAAGTCAAAATAAATTTTTGTCAGAAAAGAATCATGCTACTAAATCTTGACATAAATATCAGCTGCCAGATACATCTAATTACAGCATGTTGGAGGGTCACACTGGAACATTTCAAAAGCACAAGTCATCTGCCCAGACCTACATTTTCTACCCACCCTCTCAGACAACTCAACAGGACCCTCTTTCTATGGATAGAAATGGAACTAATTAAGCTGAAAGGCTCCTAATAAATTTAATTCAGAGAATAATCGAATCTAAGTTTGTGAAGAGACTAGAGAGGTCATCTACAGTGTCCAACCTGCCTTCTAATTTGAGACCCTCCCACAGCATCCGGACAGATGGTCCACTCTCTCTCACTTAAAGGCACTGACTAAAGGGCAGTTCGAGTTGTGTTAGAGAGCACACGCCACAGGGAAGTACCCAGTCTGTAGTCGAGAACGCCTTCCAGTAACGTCAATCCATCACTGTAAAACTTCTGCTCATCAATGCGAGTCCTTCCCCCGCTATCAACCCACATCCTGTCCTCTCTCAGAGCCAACTTCTCCAGAGCGGCACTCCATGGTCCCGGCTCTCCTTGCTCGCTGTCCAGCCTCGCTCTGCACTCCTGGTCTACCTTCACCAGGAAGCCCCCATCATGCTTACAGGGCAAAGCAAACAAAAGCACCTTATGTATGCTCTTCCCTAGAAATCACAACACAACGGACAGAGTCCTAAAACTTCAATCTGTGTCTCAGAGGGCACAGAGCCCACGCGCTCAGACACAGGTCCATGTATTTGGGCCATAGTGTCCAGGAGGGTGGGGGTCCACTGGAGAAGGCAGAATGGAAACCTGTTCCAAGGTCCACATGTGTGCAAATGACACACCATTCCCATTTCACCAAGAGGCCCAACAACTAATGTTAGGGAAGGAAGGGGAACTGTGCTGCCAGGCAACTGTTCTCCACGCCCACAGCGGACTGGAGGGAGGAAATGAGTTGTGTCTGAGACAGAGGGAAAATTTAACTGTCCGGATTAGCAGTCACACTCAAATACCTCCCGGGCTATTCAAAATGTCTGCGTGAAACAAACCTGAGCACTGTATTAAGATACAAAAACTACTTGTTTGCAAATTAGACTTGTACAAATATTTTTCTGCCCACTCACAAAAAATGCTCTCTTCTATTTTTCTTGAAATATGAAACCCTGGAAATGTCACTAATGTTCCACTACTGCTGGAAATGCTGATAAAACAATTTTTTTCAATTTTCTTCTAATATTACTAATAAAAAACAAATTAAGAAAACAGAAATGGCAACTGATACTTCTACTGATGCAACTCCATGGAGTGCAGGAGACTCTAAATCCTCTTTGATTTTTGTGCTATCACTGCTGTCCACCCGAGGAAACTGAAGCCAAGTCATATTCTGTAATTTGCTGAAGGCCACACAACTAGTACACCTCAAAAACTCAAATCAAGTCTTCCTGATACTCAAGAGACAATAGCACTAACATACACATAGAAAACAGCTGTGCTTGCTATCAGTTTTACTGTTATTAACTGATTAAAAATATAATTTACTATAAGCAAGTTTTTCTTTATGTGATCAAGAATGGACTATTGTTTTCAATGCAAACAAAACAAATGTAATACAAAAAAGTCTCCAGTGTGTCACTCTTTTATGAACAGTACCCAACTACATTATTTTTCAACCATGTTGGTAGATGAAATGTATAAAAATCTGAATATATGCTGAGTAAAATAGAAATTTATACAATACATATATTATCATACTTAATCACTCTGAGAAAAATACTTTTATTACCCAATCCATCTACTGGGAAAAGAGTGCCATTGGAATGAGAGAACCTTAGGGTCACAGTCTCACCTTACCTTAGTGATTCCTTGCGGTCCTTCTCTGCTGAACTTACCTGATCTTACGACTCCAGCTACATACTCCAGATGTGCTCACACAGGGCGTCCTACTTGGTCTGGAGTTTAGGCGTGTGCTCAATCAGGATCTGACATTCCAGGGACGGCAATCAGAGCTCCCTGGGCTGCGTCTTCTCAGTCTGAGGCCCCGGAGGATTGGCCTAACAGCTGTCCACACTGAGTGGATCACACAGCAGAGTGAAGCACATTTGTAAAACTCTACTCAGAATCAGAGACTGGTGGCCTGCAGGACCCTCATTTATCAGCACTCAGGAATCTACTTTGGCTCTCCCCACCCAGCTCCTTATATAAAAACAGTTAATAGCTACACAGGAATGTGTGGATTTAGCAAACAGATACACGCTGACACCGACTTTTGCAGTCTTTGAGATGTCCGAGTGCCTCAAACTTACCCGTAGAGGAAGTGTGGATGTAGGACACTTAGTGTGATCATTCAGTCATGCATACATCCAGAATGAGCTGGCTGAAGAGGTATCTTTGTCACTCATCCAAACAGCCCTGGCAAAAGAAAACAGAATCACAGAGGTAGTAAGAATTTTGTAATTGAAGTTCAATTTTTCATCATTTTGTTATCTCTTGTAATTGACACAAAACTCAAATAATTGGTCAGATATGGTGGTGTAGACCTGTAATCCTCATACTCTGGGAGGCTGAGGCAGGAGAATTGCAAGTTCAAAGTCAGCCTGGGCAACTTAGTGACTTAGTAAGATCTTGCCTCAAAATAAACAAATAGCTCAATGTGAAGGCTCTGGGTTCAGTGGGGTAGGGGTGGGGGAATAGCAAGGGTTAAACAAGAAACTATAAAGAAAATAGAGGCTCTTCCTCCAACATCTGAACTGGTGAAGTAGACTTACTTCTTCACTCTGTAACTTCACATGGCCAAGCTGCCTTATAGCAGACATGGATGGAGGAGGAAGGGAGGAAGCAGAGGAGCAAGAATGAGGGCAGGAGAGATGCAGATAGGTGATAGACAAATGGATGGACAGGCAGGAAGGGTGGACCTTCTGGGATCCAGCCACTACCCCAGGAGCTGCAAACAAATGTGAATAAAAGTCTGTGCTCTAGCTGGGAATGGGGGAAAGCAGTCAAAAACAAATAGAAAGGGAAAATATGAAAAAAAAAAAAAATCCTAGAGACGCGCAATGCAGAGAGATGAGCAACGAATGGTAAGGAGTGACAAACAGCTAATTTAACCCGGAAGACCAGGAAATGGCTCTTCAGGATGGCAAGTGGGATTGACTTAGGGAAATGACACCCCGGGCAGAGGCACGGGCCTAGACCCTCTTAAGACCCCTCATCGTGAATTATGGAGCAGAATCCAAATGTAAGTGAGTAGAGTCAAAGGGTCAAAAGAAAACAGGTAATTTAATTACTGTTAAACAGGTCATTTCTGGGTCTTCTATTATACACAATCATACCTTCCTTATATGTTTGAAATGCTCCCTAGGGATATGTTAGAATTCCTAAGCCCATTAATCAACATACCAGAAAGTACTTTTTTTAAAATTCAAAATGTAAAACATTGCCTTCAGAAAAAGAGACTTGACTTTCACTTCCCAAGCCCACCCCCACCCCTACACCCCCTGCACCCCACCCCCTACGCCCTCACCCCGTGAATTGAAGCCAGGGCCTTGTGCATGCTAGCCAAGCCTCTAGTACTAAGTTACACTCTGCCTTTTTAGTTTATTTTTTGCCTTTTTATTTTAGAAACAAAGTCTTGGCTAAATTGCTCAGGCTAGCCTCAAACTTAAGATCTTGATGCCTTAGTCTCAGCACTGGGATTACTGTCCTGCGCCATCATGCCTGACTGAGCCTTCTATTTCTCTAAAGCACCACATCGCCTCTGAGAGGCCTACAAAGCCCAGGTGAGGCACCCCTTGTCCAAAATGCCTGGGAGCAGAAGTGTTTCTTTGAGCTTTTCAGATTATGGAATATTCACATAGACTTTTTCCAATTACTGCATCTAACTGGAAAATCCAAAACGCTAAACTTTTTGAGTTCCAACATGACACTCAAAACTTCAGATGTCAGAGCATTCAGTTTTCTGATGAGGGTGCTCATTCTTATCACTTTACAGCAGCAATGATGTGCTGTGGAGTGACAGTCCTTCATAAAGAACACAGACTTTGGAACCAGTAGAGGAAGGTTGGTGTTTGAACAAAAGCTTCCACACAACCACCATCTGGTTACTCAGATTGAGTCTCTGGCTTCTTCACCTATAAATTGGAAATGCTGTTATCTGCCGTAGAGCATTATTCTAAATACTCAATGAGAAAATGCATGAAAAGTACTTCAAGTGATTAAAACATAGGAACTGCTCATCAAAGCAACAATAAAACACCGTTAGACCTTCAGTATAAATAGTCAATATTGGGAAATGTTTGAGAATCACAATGATTCCTATTATAGAAATACATCTATAGAACTAGGTTTAGCAGAGATAATAATTTTCACTTATAGGGTCATAGACACTCAGAAGTGGTATGGAACACTTAAAACCAATATAATTGCCTCATTCTGGGGGTGAGAATGCAAAGTTGCAAGAGGTAGCCTGATGTGCCCAAGAGGACATAATTAATTCAGAGAAATATTATAAAACTCTGACCTATTCAGTCAAGAATTTATCCTGCTTTATGAAATAAATCTCATGCTGACATAAACTTTAATTCACTTTGTCATTATCCTAGTAGGGACAAAAAATATTTTAAATAAAAACAGAAAACTGAACCAAGCTTGCTGAATTCTATCACACTGACCATTTTTAAAAAGTAAGAACTGTCCTTCTACTGATGGCCTGATAGCTGGAGATTTACCAACCAAAAAAACTATAAAATAGATAATCTTATGTCTCAAGTATGTTATTATGTGACAACTTCCCACACATGCATTCCAATTGCCTTTCTGCTTCATGAAGGTGATGGCTTTGTATTTTCCACGCTTTTGCACATGTTATTCTCTTCTGGGAAGGCTTCCTTGGAGAACTCCTAATTATCCTTTATGACTCAGCTTAAGCACCACCTCTTCTAGCAGTCTTCCCCATGACCTTCATTCCCCCAAACTCACAAGGTCATCCCCCCCTCCTCTCCACCCTAGCCAACTGCCTTGCGATTATTTCTTTTTCACATCTGCCTCCTTTGCTTTGATCTTTAATTACTCTGAAAGTAAAAGATTCACTTTCATCTTTTTTTCCTAGGGTCTAGCACAATTCCTAGTGTCTACACATGGGTGCTTAATAAAAGTAGCATAATAAATGGGTTGGTGGATGAACTGATTCATCAGATTGTTAATATGACATGATTTCATTTTAAACTAGTCTGCTTTCCCCTCACACCACCACCACCTCAGTTAAAAATAAAGGGGAAGTTATAGCTAAATTACAATGGTTTATATCTAGATGTCCCCCCGGGACCCTCATGCACTCACTGGATTGTGGGGCTTACAGCTAGTTTGTGATGAGGAGGTAGGGTCTGTGGGAAGGGGCGGGACCCTGGGTTCATGGCCTAGCTTTAGCTCCCTCCTGGCTCTGCTTCCGGTTCAGCACTCTGTCTGTGTGCAACTCTCCTCCCGCTGCACATGTGCCGCGTCCTCCTATTTGGAGTCAGCTGACGATGAAGTGAAACCTTTGCAAACCGTGAGCCAAAACAAACCTCCCCTCCTTGAAGTTGTGGGTGTCAGGCACTGTATCTCAGTGACAAGAAAGGACCAAGACAACTATTAATCGTTCTGGATTGGAATTATTTTAGGCTGGATTATACAGTGTTTAAACTGAAAGTGCATTGACTTCAACTCTGCACATTTTGCAGATGAGGACTGTAAGCCCCCCCCCCAAATTAATTCAGTTTGTCACAAGAAGAATGGAAAGAACTAAAAGTAAAGCTCAGATCTCCAAAGGACGATGCTACCAGTTTCACAAATCAGAATCAGCCAAGAGAATTCTTCTGTGAACCCCAGTGTCCTCTTCACAGGCTTTTCCGCATTCTTTGCAAATACCAGCATTAGACGTACAATTAGCCATCACCTTGTTGGACCACCACCCGAAGTCTTCAGCAAGTGGATATTCTCTCAACAGTGTAGATTGGGATTTGCTGCCAATGAAGGCCATGTTGTAAGGAAAATGAGCAATGAGACCAGTGAGACAACATCTCATGGCCATAGAAGGTTTTCATAGAGTCTCTTGAACATTTAAGTCTGTAAGATTCAACACAGTGCTAGGTAAACTACACCTGCAATAAAACTCCAGCAACCTATGTTGTGAGTCATACAAAGAGCGTGTTTGTGTGTATTACAGCGCACAGGCACTGTGCTTGCACAAAGTAGCCAACAAGCATTACTCTCGCCCTTTCCTGTACGGTAGCAAGCCATCCTGGAGCCCAGCGCAGCCTGCTTGTAGCAATGGCATCACGTTAATGTAACATGAATAAAATTTTCCCTCCCTTGGGGTTTCACGCCTTCCTCAAAGCTGAATATGGTCTGTACTCAAAGCACCTCTGTAATCCCCTCAAAGTACACAATGTTGTCCGTACTTTTGGTGACATCAAAGAATATTAAAATTAAATTTTTAAAAGGGAAAACTGTCTCCAAAGACATGTTATAGCATTAGTCAATCTAGAAGCCTGCTGCTATACCCTAGGCTAAGTTCAGAGTTCAAGACACTTTAACTGCCGGGTGACTGAGCAGGAGAGCCTGACCTGCTCAGCAACTCTGCACAGTGGTCAGCAGCAAATGGCTGGAAATGTGTGCCTTGAAAACGTGCTCTCTGCCTCCACCCAACCCCAAACTATGCAAAAACCATGCAGTTCTTACTGAGAAATTCTGCTCTCAAATTTGTACCTTCCTCAAGTTATATCCTTTCAACGATCACTACACCAAACAACAACAACAACAAAAATTCGTCAACATTTCTGGGTTTACTTGAGCCTTTTATCAGCTAGGCAGCTTATCAATTCAAGACTCAGTGTTTGGAGCCAGACAATACACTACGTGGGATATTTTCCAGGCCTGCTAGGGAGAAACAGGACTCTGGTCTCCATTAACCCCTCAGTGACCCACGTTTGTTCAATATGACTGAGCCCCTCCAGGAGCTCCATTGACAGGTGGATGATAACTTCATGTCTCAGTCCCTCTGGACCCCTTAGAGATTTCTGGGACATAATGATCAAGCCACCCTGTGACTCATTCCCAGGCATTAGGTAAGACGACATCAAGATGCAGCGTATGCCTGCAATGACAGTCATCGCCATTCTTGCCCACCAACACCAGCACACTGTTCCCACACAAAGAACTGCTGGAATCAGATGCTGCCCCCCTGACACAGCAAAACTGGAAAGTCGCCCAGCAGTCTAGAGAACATTAGAGAAGCGGCTATTCATGACAAAGGAGTGACTAATTACAATGGAAGTAGTTTCGGTCTATCCTTCCCATCTATACACATGGAGCACAGTATTGACTGCTTACTATAAATCAACTTACAACAAGGCCCTTGTTGTTTATAAAATAGTTCACCTGAAACACCAAAAAGAGAAAAAAGCAAAGAACAACTGGAGGCAGAACAAGTTGTATCCATCTGGTCCACCATTTTCTCCACATTAGCAGTCACATGAGCTAGTTCGGCTTCTATTCTGAACAAGACTTCCCCTAGATTCCCATAAGGGTTCATGCATTCAGCAACAAAATCCAAGGATGCAAAAGTTAGTACGTTATGCCCTCAGTACTTATGTATTGGGTATTTATGGAGTTAATGAAATTTAAAGACGTATTGGTTGAACTACTCATCTCTGTGTTGGGAATATGATGCTAACTGAGACGCTTGATCACAATTCTGTAGGGGCTGTGCCTAGTAGTTCACTGTTCATGCCCTCCATCAGCCTGGATTATGATCCAGAAGGGTCAGACGCTGTGAAAATGGCCCTGGCCCAGTCTTCAAGCTGACACAAATGCAAGAATAACGATGTTCACACAATAAAAATTACCGACATTTACTGTCCTTAGTAGATCAGAAAGAACCTTTCTCCACTAAGACCGTGTAAATATTCTACAGAAATTCTACAAATTCTTTGACACTTCTCCTAGGGAGGAAGTGGAAAGTCTGTGTTTCCTCCTCTTGAATCTGCGTCAGCCTTCACCATACAGCCATGGTGTAATGCTAGGGGCTTACCATGATCAGAAAATACCACCTGGTTTTCTTAGGCCACTTGCCCTAAAGTCCCAAGCCTTCATATCTGGCATCATATATGGTTTCTTTCATCCCCATGTCTACTTGTCACCTACTACCATAGTTTCCAGCACATGAGACAACACTTCCAAGAACCCTATCCCATCCCTTGCTAAGATAAAATAAATTGATTTAGCATTGGTGTCTGTTATTCTGCCTCTAGTCACAGGAATAACCGTAATCCACTTAACTAGTAGAACTCAGCGGGTGATGGGGATCCACTTTCTTTATTAAAGCACTGCAGTATTCAGAATGGACCACAGCATTAGTTTTAGGGGAAGATTATGTCATATTTACAACACATACCACACTTAAAGCAGCAGGCTAGACCTATGAAAGGCAGGAAATGACAATGGTCTTGTACAAAGACACTTGAAACTGTGTGGGGCCAGGAGACCACCTGGTGAGCACAGCAGTCAACACTATCTCCCTCTTCTTCCTCCAGACAAGTCACCCTTTTGCCAGTCTCCACTTTTTTCTTCTAGCCTTGTCAGTACTCAGAAGTTTCCCATCATCATTTCTGGCATCCATTCAAAGACAGAAGAAAGGAAGACTAAAAATCACATGCAAACCTAACAAGGTGCTTGTGTGGCGAAGGAGGGAGTGTTAGTGGGGCCTCTGTGACTTCAGACCCACCTATTCAGCTTCCCCAACATAAGCACTAAGCCCAGTAAGCCACTCTTTATATTAAGCAAACCACTCCCCTTCAACAGCTGATGGAACTACTAAAGAAAATACTGTGTATTCATTCACTACAAGAACCCCTTATAATTGAATATTATCTTTTCTTAACTCATTTTTGTATCAGGCAAAGTTGCTCCTTTTCAGTACTGAAGAAGCATAAAGACAAAGAAGGCAGTAATGAAATCAAAGGAGAACATCACTGAATAACTACCAAATTAGCACAATGTAATAGTTTATTAAGAGGGAACTTTAGCAACAGAACAAAACACAAGTAGAAGCTATCCTATAGTAGCAGCTCAGGAGCCCCTTTAGCAAAATCCAAGGAGGGGAAGAAATGGAGAGCATCTGTTAACGTGAAAGGGAAGGAAAGGGAGGAGAGGGGAAGAAAACGTGTGACACTTGAAAGGCTGAGAAAATGTAGGTACACAACAAACTTCTCAGCATGGTTGTGTCAGGAAGTGTGTTTAAACCCATTAAACAGGTTCTGAGCCATCTCTACAGACTCATGGGTTAAATAACCCTCAACAAATCTTCCCGGAATGAGTGATCCTCATGAATCTAAAGCCACTGAGCAAAGGGAAAGGGTACATGTATCTGCCTGGGCTCTGCAAGGGAGTACCTAGAAATTAACCAGGGACTATTAGCTTTGTCTCAGAGCTGAGCTGACTTACCCTGAGCCAGAAACATTATCCAAAGGCTAAATTTATCTCATTCTAATTCTAAACATAACCTCCTGGGTTAGCGTTTTACTGCTGTAACAAAATCCCTGAGAAAAACAACTTAAAGGAGGAAAACTTTTCTTTTGGCTCACAGTTCCAAACAGTTCAGTCCATAGTTACCTGGCTTCATCACCTTAGGCCTGCAGCAAGGCACAAACATCATGGCAGAGGGGCACAGCAGAGGAAAGATGCTCGCTCCATGGCAGCCAAGAAGCAGACAGCAAGGGAAAAAGTTGGGGACCAATTTAGTCCCCAAGGTCACACCCCTGTGATTCACATCCTTCAAGTAGGCCCCAGCTAACTTTTCACTGCTTCCCAACAATACCATCAAATTATGATCTCATCAGTGGATCGATCCACTGGTGAACTGAAAGCCCTCATGATCCAATCATCTTCCCAAAGCCCCAGGACTGAACACACAAGACTTCTGGGGACATTCTGGATCTAAAACTATAACAAAGATAGCACGACACGGAAAAGAAATTTGTGGCTCTTCTTCCCCTCAGGGGATGAATTTCTAATAAAGACAGTGTCACCTATGATCCTTTTCATGCTGTCTTGAAAGTAAATAACTACTGAATCACTAAGCAGGAGAATGGATGGAAGGGTGGATGAATGCAGGAACACATCAGTGCCACCACCTAGACAGGGAGGACTTGAGTTTATCCTCAAGGGAAGGCTCACTTCAAAACAGCCTCACCTACCCCCTGGTAACTGAAGGCAGAGAACGCTGTCAGAGTATGAAACATTATTTCAGGCACTGTTTTTGTAGCAACATACTACATAGTACTTTAGTCTCACTCTAACTTAAAAGAGGCTATGATTCACACTTAAAGATGTCATGGTGTTTTAAAACAAACTTTTGTCCAAAATCAAATAGGAAAAAGAAAACTATTAGTACACTTGTCTATAAAATGTATACGTTTCTTTCTGAAAATGAAGACCCTGCCAATTTTATAATAAATTCTTTTGCACACTTTTCAAACATATTTTAATGTCTTCCCATCAACGAATAGTTCACGAAAGATAAAGAGGTACAAGCTCACTAAGCAGGTCCTTGCAATACTTGTGTCAATGTATAGAAATCACAGATAAGGTTTTAAGCAACACTAACCAGCACAGAACTCACAGCCACAGGACAGATAATGATGTCTTTCTGGAAGGTGGGAAAAACACTTGACAGCAGCCTACTTTGTTTTGGATTTAGCAATTAAGATGCACATGTCACAGCCCCCGAGGTTACACAGCTGTTCCCATCTCATTCTCCTTTTGTGAACAAATCAAAGCAATCCAAGAAGTAAACAGACATCAGGAACTTTGTGCACAAAGCCAATGCTAGGATCAACCTAAAAGATCACATTCTGGACATCCGAATTTCCACCAGTATTGGTTGTAGCTGGTAAGTCAGTCATTCCACATTCAGGATCAAGTAAGTTCCAATTAACAGGAAAGTGCTATGCTAGACACTGTGAATGTATCACACAAGAACAAATCAGGCACCGCTGCATTTATCAAGGGCTCAGAACCAGTCAGAGTGAAGAGACAACCAAGGCAATTCAGAGGAAGTACGATAAACCGGCCATCCGGGATGAAAGCAAAATGGTGCTATGAAGAAAGAGGCCAGAAACTGTCTCTGGCTTCATAAAGAGAAAAATACCAAAAAGAAAAGGAAAAAAAAAAAAAATCCATGGAATCTTATCTGAATCAGAGCTTTTCAGCAGCAATGACCAAAATCATCAGGTAAAACTTGAGGGAGAGATAGTTTAGATTCATTTTAAAAGACGAAAACACGACACACCTAAAGGAAAACATTCACTTCTGTACCACAACAAACTTCAAAACTTTAAGAGATAAAGAGAGATACTGCATCCATTAAATGACAGAAGGCAAGGACCAAGAAAGACTGCCAAGGACTGATACCTGGAGGCCTGTTAAGAAGGTCTGAGCGCAGAGAACACTTCCTGGGAGAGAATTCAGACCAGGGTGAGACGATATCAGGCTGGGCAGAGACGAAGTCTTGCTGGCTGACCTAGCCCTAAGGAACGTACCCAACTCGGACGTGACGAATAAGGCAGGCCCCGTCTGCTCATAAGGAAGATGGGATGGACAAAGGACAGGGATCAGCATCTAGTCTGATGGAACGCAGCACAGAGGACAGGGAGCAGCAGACCACGAGTCAGCTGTGGGAGGCTGCTGAAGCCCAGCCTTCACCTGCACATCACGTCAATGCGCAAAGCCAAAGGCAGAAGCCAGCACTCCATGAAATAATTAGAGTTAAAGGTCAGCAATACTTCCAGTAGAAGAAAATTCTATGAATACTTTTGTTTAGGGTGGTACAAATAATTCAGATCTAGTAACTGGCCTTTGATGTACATCAGGACATTCCCTAGACACGAGCTCATCGCTAGCAGCTTTCATTGTAAAGTGGTGGTGATTGATAAAAATGAACCGAGTAATCCCAAAATGTAGTTGGAAGTAGAAAAAGGCTCATTTATAAGAAAGCCAGATCCTAGCACTCTGGGGGGCTGAGGCAGAAAGATCTCATGGTTACAGCTCAGCCCAGGCAATTTAGCAACTTAGAGAGACCCTACCTCAAAATAAAAAATGCAGAAGGGGGCGGGGGGCAAGGCTCAGTCCAAAGGCCCTGTGTTCCATCCCCAGTAACCCCCCCCCCACACACACACACAATGATATGGATCAACATGGAGAAAGAATAGCGGAGAATAAACCCCATGTTTATTGGGGGTTATATCCAATGATATGGATCAACATGGAGAAAGAACAGACGAGAATAAACCCCAGGATCACTCCCACTTGGCAGTGTCTGACCCTGAGTCATTGATCTACCACTCTAGCACTGATGTCCCTCTGTGTAAAACAAAAATGATTACATCTACCTCTTGGGACTGATGAGAAAACAAAGCAAGAAAATATCTTTGAATCACCTATATAGGGCATAGGCCAATTAATAAACATTAAATAATAAGTGTCAGCTTCTCTCCGCTAGTCCTGCCGTGAAACTAGGCTTTCCTCCAAGGTAAGCAGCACTAATGAAAACTTTCAATTATTTTTAACAAGTGCAAAGTTAGCAAGATGACTCAGTGATACAAAGATCAGGCTTAAATGTCTGTTATTAACAAATACTGCAAAATGTTTTCTAAAAAACTATTTCTCTAGGTATCGAGTAGGTGGGTAACTGGTACATTTAGGGGAAAATGTACATTGAGAAATCTGCACAATCAAGCCTGGAGATGGCTGCTTTGATATCTATACTAATATTTTTCTAATATTTTCATAATACTTTCAAATTAATAGTAATTAAACTAATTGGGGCATGGAGGCCTCCTCTAATTCCAGGCACGCATGAGAGCTTTCTGAGAGGGCAAAATATTGTAGATCTTTTTCTGAGCTCAGCCTAAAACTAAGCCTATAGGAATGTTGTTCTTTAAAAATTAAGGAATTGTCTATCACTAGCCAGAACACTTAAGAGTCTACAGAATAAAGAGCTCCCTACTGTCCTTCTGGCTCAATATGCAATAAAGTGTAGGGACACTGAGAAATTAGTGTAAGGATGGCAACTTTAAATGTAAACTTTGCGTGTGAAATAAAAATAATTCAAGGGGAAATGATGAATTTCAAATGCTCAGTAGCAGAAGCATAGATGGGTTTTACTTATATACTGTATTTTTAAGATTTTACTTGCTGTGGTCAAGCACTCCGCAATCCAGCCTAACCTTCTCACAGTACTAATCCAGGAGGTCCACACCAATGCACATCAAATGACAATTATTATACCTAAATTATTTGTACCTCCTGAAACAAAAGTGATCATACAATTTTCTTCTACTGGAAGTACTGCAGACCTTTAATTCTAATTACTTCAGCATGATTTTTTTTTGAGACAGGGTCTTGTTACATAGTTCAGGCTGGCCTTGCACTCACTATGTAGCCCAGGCTGGCCTCAAACTTACAGCCATCCTCCTGTCTCAGCCTCCCAAATAACAGGATCACAGGTGTGCACCACCTCCCCCGGCCTACTTCCATATGGAATTAACATACTTCCCATTGGTAGTTTATCACCTGCTCTTTCACAAGCATGAATAGCTCAACTTCAACTAGAAAAGAGCTATAGATGGCAAGGTGGGCAGGAAGAATACAGTGAATGTTAGCACACGAGATACATTACAGAGATGCAGGCTAGCAACATAACTTACACCAGAAGGTCAGGCCCTGAATGAAGGTTCCACCCTCCTCCCACGTCCTAATTCAGCCCAGGAAACTTTGCATATATACACCTCCATCTCCCAACACAACCCTAGGTGGTCCTTGACTTGACGATGGTAAAGATTTTTCTTTTTAATTTATAATGATGCAAAAACATACCCAAACAACCACTGCATTCTTTACTTGGGTCCAGTATTCTACATACGCATGAAATATTTAATACTATTATAAATAGGCTTTATGCGAGATGCTTTTGCCCAACTATAGACTAACAGAAGTGTTCTGTGCATGTGTAAGGTAGGCTAGGCCATGCTAAGCTATATGGTAGATTAGGTGTATTAGGTGCATTTTTTATTTGTATTTTTCAACATACGGTGGCGTTTATAGGGATGCAACCCCATAAGTTGAGGCGCATCAGAACTATTAACAACACCTTTAAGCTCTATCCTAAAATTTCTGGCTGCAAACATGGCTCCATCATAGTCTTACCTGATATGTGTCTCTGTTCTTGGCCCTACTAATTGTCTTTATTATGGATATTCCCTTTCTCTGTTATTTTATAATGATTCTTTTATCAAATCTTATTCTCACCTCATTCACAACCCTAAGACTCCTCAGTCACATCAGACATAGAACACAGAGGTAGAGCCTTTATAGTCCCAACATCCAAGAAAATTAAAATAAAAAGGCAAGCATGAAGGGGTTGGGGCTGGGGCTGGGACTGGGGCTGGGGTGGGTTGGGTTGGCTTGGGTTGGGTTGGGTTGGGTTGGGTTGG